>NC_133319.1:2959516-3055416 GCF_012295235.1 Primulina huaijiensis | reverse complement strand
TAGGCTTTAACTCAATAGTTAAAGATGAGATTTATTAGTTTCAAGTTTGAGTCCCGCTTATTACGTGTATTTTTTCTAATTTATTTATGTAAATTTAGTTTTTTTTATTTTCTTTATCCGAGATAAACAAATTTCGGGTCCTTGTTTAAGTCTCGTCAGTAATACAAACAACTACATTATATATTTGTATTATGAAACAACAACATACTTGTACTCTAAAAATAAAAAACTATATATATATATAATATAATATAGTATGATGGACATTATTAAAACGGGGTGCAATTAAAATTTGTTGAGTTTACATTAAAGGAAAGATTCGAGTTGTATTAGTTCGTGTGCATCGTAGTCCTGTGGGCTAGCGTGCAACTTCACTTTGTCTTTCCGCGTGTATTAAAAATATTATTAAGAAAACAAATTATACATTCAAATTTTCTAATACGCTTATGTTTAAAGATATTTTGAAAATAAAATTGAATACAATTATACACATTTAATATGACTATATTAGAGTTTGCACATAAAAATCGTGATGACGTGTTGGACATGAAATCATGATAAATTTGTGAATAATCCAACTTTTTCAATCAAACGACATAGATCTCGATTCGATTGTTAGTTAACATCATCGATAAACCACAAACCTCATAATTTAAATTAGGAATTTGATGAAATTTGCAAAACAAATTAATGAGCAACATCTAATTGAATTATGTTATTATGAATTTAGATATAATTTTTACAACTAAGATCAGAAAATCTGAAAGAAATTGCTAAGTAAATTGTAATAAACTAAAAGTGAGTGAATTGGAAATTGAGATCCGGAGAAACTTTGTTGTAGAGTTTTTTTTTTTTTTTTGATGATTCCTTCATTTTTTGTTAGCATCCTCCAATAATTTTGGCTCATTTTCCACGATCACTGGTCGTGTCGAACTTCACCCATCGTGTGTGCGGACATGTTCTCAGATTGACTTAATTTCTAGCAGAATTTTGTTTTTTAAATTAGCTATTTACAATATCTAATACACACATTTATGAATTTATAAATAGTTTTTATATTAATTAAAGCCTATATCAATAGTTCACTGTTCGTATATTAATTTATCAATTTATTAATATTTAATATACAAAAATGAATTTTACCCTTATTATAAATATTTCATGCACTTGATTGTTCCTGTGTGTATTTTTCAACCTAATTAATTTTCTGAAATATTCTAATTAATGATTATCACTAAATATATAATTTATTATTGTCAGTATTTTTATAGATAACTAGTGCATCGACGCACGTAACGTAAAATATTTTTTTATAATTCATTTATTTTAAATTTAAACGAGGATCAAAATATAATTATAATAAATAGTGAGGGACTATAATGCAATTTTGATATATGAATTAAAAAATAAAGGCAAAAACTTGTGTGAGACGGTCTCATGGGTCGTATTTTGTGAGACTGATGTCTTATTTGGATCATTCATGAAAAAATATTATTTTTTATGTTAAGAGTATTACTTTTTATTTAGAATATCGATATATTTGATCCGTCTCAC
The DNA here is from genome assembly GCF_012295235.1 of Primulina huaijiensis. Classification (NCBI taxonomy): domain Eukaryota; kingdom Viridiplantae; phylum Streptophyta; class Magnoliopsida; order Lamiales; family Gesneriaceae; genus Primulina; species Primulina huaijiensis. The sequence continues at coordinate 3,053,862 of NC_133319.1, read as the reverse complement.
ATATAAAGCTTCGTGAGACTGTCTCACAAGAGACATACTCAAAAATAAATAAAAAATAGAAAGAAATAAAAAAAAGACCCAAGTAGGAATTGAACTTACAACTTAATGCATAAAAACAAAAATTTTATCTACTGAACTACATATGACTTACATTAAAATCTTAATATTTTATTAATATATATATAATTATTAAAATAGATCATGATACTAAAAGTTAGTTATTTTAAATGTTTTAATTTAATAATATAACATAGAAATATATATGATATAGATAAATTTTAAAATTTTGTCAAAACGACATGGTAGTAAAGGGCACGAGTGTCATTTAGCCGTTTACCCTCGAGCATTCTCGGCGAGTCACGACTCACGCAGCGGCTTTCCTTTGTTCCACTAAACACCTAATACTCATACGCCGCAACTTCACCTCCGCCCGATTCCGCCTCCGCCACGGTCACCGCCACCACCCCCACATTTCATCACCATCTTCTCCAAGTCTTCAACTCCAGGCGTGTTGATTTGGGAGAGAATCAATAGTCGTCTATCTTGGCATTCAGAAATTGTAGTGGCAATCCAACGTCAGGCCTACGTAGTACCGACATTGCTGAAAAATCAAGTTTAGTGGATCGTATTCTTGCCAATTTCTTGACCTACCTTTCTCAATTGATTACTTGTTTCTGCCAATGACATTGACTATTGGATGTTGGTCTCTGAAAGCTACTCGTCCAGGTATTGTCTTTATGCCTCTGTTAAAGCACACTTTGAGAGATGCTAAACAGTAGTTTTGTTATCCGTTATAATTTTTGTTCGCTAGATCATTGATTTACGCCAAGAAAAAATGGTGGTTATGTTCATTTGATGTTTGTGTCTATTAAAATATGAAATTCAAGTAATCCTAGCGTTATTTCGATGTCGGTTGCTGTTGGAATCCGTCTGTTTCTTGTGTTTCATTCATATTTTTGGCTTGTCTCCACATATATGTGATGTATTACTAGTCTATTTTCCCCAAATTGGACTCATTTTATCTGGCTTCTTTTTTATATATGTCTTGAAAATGACTACATTATTAAAAAAAAAATTATCTTTAAGCGTTTGAAAAGTGCATAAATTTTCACATTTTCTATTCTCTGTTTCTGTTGATTCGAATTCCTCACACTAATGATACGTTGAATGCGAAAACTTATGCTAAGAATGAGTACACTACACAAATATAAAGTCGAGACGAGAAATACTTTTGGGAATCAGCTTCTAACATCTGGCTGTAATGTTTTATTCTTTTTCCCTAATCCCTACTACTAGCTGGCTCCTTCAACGCTGCCTTTGCATTGTTGTTATTTCTGACTCAGCCAATACTCAAAAATTTGGTTCCCTCTTGAATCATTAAGATGAATATAGATGAGACATGTTTCCTACTACTTTGAGTCGTTATACCTAATGATATTTGAAGGAACAAACTTTCATACCTTGGTGATTGTTTATCAATAATTTACTAGCGACAGGAAAATGAGTCTTTCCCCTTGATTGATGAATTGCATACTATGAAAGTAAGGGTTAGATCGTCAATGTACTAAATCCCACTGTGTTAAAATGATACAATTCCTGTACGACATGGCTTTTTAGGCCAGTGTTCTGGTTTGTATTATCGGGCAATCGTCGTACATTCTGCACTACAATTTTGATTTTGTTATTTGAATGAAAAGATAATAAAAGGTTATCCTCCTCTCCCCCTCTACCCTTTTTTCTCTTGATCCCTTTGACAAAGAAATATTTATGCTGATATGATTGATGTGAATCTATCGCCTCAGACTCAACTTTGTTGTATCAATCGAGTGTTTATGGTTGATTATGCTTCTTTCTATAACCTGTGCCTCCTACATAATGATGAAGCCAGTTTGTACTATTAATGAAATCATGCAGGACAGATGCCAAAATGGAGGTCTCCCAGAGCAGAGCTAATTCCAAATATTCATCTGCCAATGCGCAGTTATGAAGTTAAAAATAGGTAATTATTTCTTATTACAAGTGATCTTTAGTGTCCATTTTATATCCAACAGAACAGAATACAAGCTGATTTTATTTTCTCGTAGCAGTGTGCAATCTCTCCCATGGTCTTCAAGATAAAATCGGATGCTAGGCTGTTAATAGCTAGAATGTTCTCCAACGGATACAAACTGATTTTATTTTCTTGTAGCGGGATGCAGTCTCTCCCATAGTTTTCAAGATAAAATCTGACTCTGTACTGTTAATAGCTAGAATAATCTTGTGAGTTCTTGGAATTGTAATACAAGGCTCTCTCCTGTATTGTCATTTTTTATATATTGCTGTTAATGATTCCTTAAAATTGAAGACGAGTTATTGAGGAAAATTTGTAAATTTGGACCCTTTCCACCTTCATTTCGAAGGATAGTTCGCAATGTGCAATATTTATTTGTATCATTAGTTGGATGGTGGGAACATACATTGATTGAATATGTAGCTCACATTACGTTAAAAGAAAATAACTGTTATTATCATGTCAAAACAAAGTCGTATGCCTGAAATGTGAATTCTTTTTTCTGGCAGGACTAATGTTGATGATATAAAATCGCTTAGATTGATAACGGCCGTCAAAACCCCCTATCTTCCCGATGGCAGATTCGATCTAGAGGCCTATGATACATTAGTAAACATGCAAATGGAGGATGGAGTTGAAGGGGTAATTGTTGGTGGGACCACCGGAGAAGGCCAGTTGATGAGCTGGGACGAACATATTATGCTCATTGGTCACACAGTGAACTGTTTTGGTGGATCCATGAAAGTTATTGGCAACACTGGAAGCAACTCAACACGAGAGGCAATTCATGCCACTGAACAAGGCTTTGCTGTTGGAATGCATGCTGCCCTTCATATTAATCCATATTATGGTAAAACCTCCATAGAAGGTATGATGTCTCATTTCAATAGCGTGCTTCACATGGGCCCAACAATTATATACAATGTGCCATCACGAACCGGCCAAGATATTCCACCACACGTAATCCATTCAATGGCGCAGAACCCCAACTTAGCTGGTGTCAAGGAATGCGTTGGAAACGATAGGATTGAGTTGTATACAAATACTGGCATTGTCGTGTGGAGTGGGAATGATGATCAATGCCACAATTCGAGGTGGGATCATGGAGCTACTGGAGTAATTTCTGTCACCAGTAACTTAATTCCTGGCCTAATGAAAGAACTCATGTTTGAAGGAAAGAATCCAACTTTGAATTCCAAACTTCTCCCTCTAATTGAGTGGCTTTTTCACGAGCCAAATCCTATTGGCTTAAACACAGCTCTTGCTCAGCTTGGGGTCGTGAGGCCTGTTTTTCGCTTACCTTATGTACCCCTCCAGTTTGAAAAGAGGGCCGAGTTTGTAAACATAGTAGAGGAACTTGGGAGGGAGAATTTTATAGGAGAGAAAGATGTTCAGATACTCGATGACGACGACTTCATTTTGATTGGCCGTTATTAGGTACCATGAGAACTCTGATTTGTTTTGTTATAATATTTAGATATGATTTCGCATAATAAAGGACACTTTTTTGAGGTAAGAATTCGAATCAGAACTTATTCTGTAGTGGGTTGGTTACGTCGAAAACCACCACTTCTGAGTTATCTCTTCTTTAGTGGACAAATTAACCAAGCGTGGTTCCATTGTATGCATGAGATTTTCTCGTAGACTTTAACCTTTTGTGGTCCATCTGCTTAATTCGTACACGTGTTCAAGGGACTTGGTATGAAACACAATTCGGCATTCGCTTTACCTTCTGGATTTAGAAATTTCGGATTGCATGTTTAAATTTCCATTATTTATTTATATTTTTGTTAAAACAGATAGTTATATCATTATTTAATACCTCGTAATAACTCATTTTATGACTTTTCACTGATTTCGTGAACGGAGTTTTGTGAAATTTTCATGCTAATATACTGTTGTGGGGTACTGTTGAAATATAAACAAACCGAATCGAATTGAATATAACGAAAAATTTAATGCTCGAATTCGACTCAAATTAGGTCTTTTCGAATTGTTCAAAATAGTTCTATTCGAGCTCGATTCGAAGTTCGAAAATTTTAAACTTCTTGGATCGAATTCGGTTCGAAAGAATCGAACATGTTGACGAACTATTACTCGAAAATAAATAATCGAAACACTTGAAATTTATTTAATTAATATAATTATATTATCAGTAAAATATTAAAGTTCGCGAACGGATCTTAAATTATCAAGTCGGTTAGAAAAAGTTTGAACATGTTTGAGTTCGGTTAGAATTCGATAAGTTCGAATGTAAATAAAATATTTTTTGAGATGTTCGAAAAGCTCGCGAAACTATCAAGTTGATCAACTCCCTAGTTGAAACTCATAATTATATTACAGACGAAGTATTCAAAGTTCAACGACATGCCCAGCGTCATTAGGTTTGGATATGAGATGCCTACGTTGAATTTCTCTTTTATCGTGTATAGATGCCTAAGAGAAAGAGCTTTGACAAATCCACAAGTGGTTGATTCATGGACTTTGTCTTCGAGAACATTGTAAAGGGTCTGCACCACTGTATTCATGAAATTTAAGGGTGAAAGAAAATTCAGAATCTTAGTTACAGAGGTCATATATATATATAGTTTCGTTTTGATGTCCATGAATCGTGTTCATTTTTGTGTTTATCATTGAAGTCTTATTTATTTATTAGATGTTATTAAGTATATCAAAATTGTATAACCAATAAGTAAGTATCACTTCATTGATGGACACAGAAGTTGTCAATAAATTATACATCTAATAGACGAGTGATATGTTATTGGTGTCCACGTGAATACATGTTACGAACCCACACTTTTAAAGGTTGGCGAAGAGATTTCTGTTTGGTAATTACATCATGGTATCAGAACTATTATATATTAACTTTAATTTTTTAGAAATATATAATCAAAGAGATGCTATCTCGGCTCGATCCTCTCAATTGTCGCCTGATGTCTATACATTAAATGATTCAACTCGTGCATATTTGATCAAATAATAATTTCTTTGCATTTTATTAGTAAATTAATTAATTGTGAATCCATTAGGACATATATAATTTTTGTGAATCCTACAAACATAAACTGATATATCAATTAGGACATATATAATTTTTGAGCTCGAAACACATGTAAGGAACATTTTGGAACATGAACAAAACCAGCTTATGTTTATTAAAATTAAGTCAACCACGAAGCTTCTAAATTCAATAAATAATTAGATAAATTTGAATCATTTTTAATAAAGCGTGCTTTTATTAATTATGACAATCGAAACATCTTAAAATATTAAGATCAAACACTCGTCGTTTTATAAAAAACTATAACATGAGATAGTGGTGTAACTCGCGTTTCGATTGTTCTATCCGACAACAACAATTATTTCACCGAAAAAAAATTATTCATGTGTTTATAAACTATTTGAAATAAATTTAATGTTATCATATTTATTCAGTAGTAAATTTACTAATTAAAAGAATTTTGAGAGGTTCGTACACACACTCAATGTGTGGAAGAAGACAGATATTTTGGCTTCAGTGTTGCTATTATATGTAGAACAATGCCTATATTTTCAACCCAAAAAGAAAATTCAAAGTTCAAAACACCAAGTCAAAAAACACCGCTACAGAAACCCTCCCCCCACTTGATGTAATAATTTGGCCATTAAAAAAGCCACCCACCAATGAAGTTTCTTGTCTTGTTCTCATCACAATAATGAATCAAATGCACAGTTTTCTTCTTACAATACTCTTCCTCTACATCTCCACTGCTGAATCTGCAGACCCTTTATCTTATTTCTGTAATGATGATACCAAAACAGATAACAGCACCCAATTGTCAAGAAACATCGACTCCTTGCTACCTAGATTAGTACAAGGCGTGATAAAAAACGGATTCTTGGCGACTTCTTATGGTCACGGGGCAAATCAAATCTACGGCCTGGCGCAATGCAGAAGCGACGTGAGCGGCTCCGATTGCTCGGCTTGCATCCAAGACGCCGGGAAACAAAGCCGGAAACTGTGTCCGAACCAGGCGGACGTGAGGATTTGGTATGACTATTGTTTCTTGAAGTACAACACGGTCGAATTCTTCGGACAAGTCGACACTTCCTACGGCGTCTTCTTTTGGAACGTGGCAAATGTGACGGATCCCGATGTTTTCAACAAGAAACTCGGAGCTTTGGTGGATAAGATCGAGTCAAAAGCAGTGAAGCTGCCTGGAAGCAAAGGACTCGGGAAAGCGGAGACGACAATCTCTAATTTCGAGACGCTTTATGCCTTGGTTCAATGCACAAGAGATCTGTCGCCCATAAACTGTGCTCAGTGCCTTGCTATCGCGATCGGGAACGGCCTCACCACTTACTGCAAGGACAAGAAAGGATGCCGAGTTTTGTATGGGAGCTGCTACGTCCGATACGAGCTCTACCCGTTCTTCTTTCCACTCGATTCACAGGGATCTTTGGTCGGTAACGCTGCCAAGTATGAATCTTTCAAGGTTTATAAGCCTTGATCATTGATTATCTACTCGATCTTTATGCCTTTTTGGTATCTTTTCTTACTCGTTTTAGTGCTGCTTTTTGAATAAAATGTAACAACGTCACTGTAACTGTACAAGGTTTTCGAATTCTCCGCCATGCATAATCTATCTTTACTTTTCTCATGTCTATGCACTGAAATGAGCACTCATCAGAAGTTTAAAAATAATAATATGTCAAAATTATTCATTTTCTATACATATGGATTGGATCAAATTGAACGTCAACCAATTTTCAAAGTCAAAACTTTTTAGCTCAAAACTTGAAAATTTTAATGTTTTGTGGTAGCGAGTTCAAATTAGAATTCAATTGGTTTGGGCAAAATATAATTGTCAATAATTTTTAACATAAAAAATTAATTAATTATATATATTTTAAAGTTTATAATTATAATTAATTTCTGGATCAAATAATTGAGTGGGAAAGTGGAGTTAGTCTCATTAGTGGGAAAAAAGTTTCAATTGCAATGAAAGCCAGTTGTGCAGTGGACTAATCGAAGTGGCAAAAATTTGTGTGAGACTGTCTCACAGGTCGTATTTTGTAAGACGGAGCTTTATTTGGGTCACCATGAAAAAGTATTATTTTTTATGTTCAAAGTATTACTTTTTATTATGAATGTCGGTAGGGTTGACCCGTCTCATATATAAAAATTCGTGAGACCGTCTTACAAGAGACCTACTCTAATCGAAGTTCAGCTATGCTCGATATTTATTCGGTTATTAGCTTGGCTTAGTTTTCAATACATATTTCAAGTATTTATATATTACAAGTATCTGTGTAAAAATGAAATCTTTATATATAAAAAATTCAATTGCAATCGATTTAGTGTACTTGAAACTAAGAAAAATTTGTAAGTGGTAGCAATGGAAGAACAAATCATGATGTTTTACTATAGATTTCACTTTTTAGTAAAATTAATGTTGTTTGTGCTTGTAATATTATTGCTTCATGTGCTACACTCTTAATCGATCAAACGATCAAATAAATGAAATGCTGTCTAAGAAAAATGAATAGGATGTCATGTTAATTATTTATTAAATTTATATCTGTGAGACAAATTTATAAAAGTTTGGAAAAAGAAATTCAAAAATTATTTTGAGACAGTGTCCATCTATGAAATATGAACATTCACATAATGATACTCACAGGAAATTTAGGGTCCGCTTCCAGTAAGTGTCAATAGTCCAGACGCAGGTTTTGAAATTACCCTGAGCCTGAAATCACAAATAAGATCGTTAGAAGGGGGCCAGGAGGGTGTCCTGGCGTAGCCCCTCCGACGCTCAAGTCAGAGACTGAGGATATATGGGGGGAGCAGCTAAGGGTGCTGCTGAAAACAATATAGTGAAATTAACCGTACCCTCAAACCTGGTATTTATAGGAGAATATATGGGCTTCTCATGGGCCCTTCACCTGTGGGCCCTGAATATGGGCCGGATCTTGATGGGGTCATCCCTGGGGTATCACCAGTCTCCTCCTCCCGAGTCGAACTGAATCGTAGGTTCAAAGTTCGACTAATTGTGCTGTCCTTGGTTTATCAGCGATGAGGACGTATCATGCCAGAAAAATTAATTTCGTTTGTCGTTGACGAACGATGTTACCACTGCGAAAATTACGGGGATCGACCTGCCAGAAAATGCAACGCCCCCAAAAGCTCTTCAGAAACAAGCACTCGCAAGGGTGAGAACGTGCATTTTCTTTTTGCCGTTCGTCAATCTCCAAAGATTTGGAAACAAATTAAATCATATCGCAATCTTGTTCTGAAGGGGAATATATCAAATCAAATCGCAATCTTGTTCTGAAAGGAAAGATTTGGTCTCGACTCTCCCTATAAATAGCAGTCATCTCCTTACTTCAATTTCACTTCTCCCCTACACAAATTCCTCTACGATCTACGACGCAATTCCCCTTCGTTCACACATCATCCCACCCACAACCATCCACCGCCTCGCCGAGCGCTGCCTGTGCCCCACCGTACACGCACGTCCCAGCCCCTCGCCGCGTGATCCTCTCTCGCCGCCTGCCGTACGCCCTAGCGCATTGCCTCGCCCCAGCGCGCCTGCTCGCCCTCGCCAGCCCGCCGAGCGCGCCTCGCCCCAGCGCGCCTGTCCTCACGCTCACCCAGCACGCCAGCTCGCCGAGCGTGCCTCGCCCCCAGCGCGTCTGCACGTCCTCGCCGAGTTCTCCGAGCGCGCCTCTCCTCACGCTCGTCCGGCACGCCAGCTCACCCGCCCGCCTCCCGCTCGCCCAGCACGCCAGCCCGTCGAGCGCGCCTCGCCCCAGCGCGCCTGTCCTCACGCTCACCCAGCACGCCAGCTCGCCGAGCGTGCCTGCCTCTTCATTCAAGGGTGTGTCGCCTCGTCCAGCCAGCGCCTCGCCCCAGCGCACCTGCTTGCCCTCGCCAACCCGCCGAGCGCGCGCCTCGTCCAGCCAGCGCCTCGCCCCAGCGCGCCTGCTCGCCCTTGCCAACCCGCCGAGCGCGCCTCGCCCCAGCGCGCCTGTCCTCACGCTCGCCCGGCACGTCAGCTCGCCGATCGTGCCTCGCCCCCAGCGCACCTGCGCGCCCCGCCTAGCCACCCTTCGCACCACCCGACAGCGTACGCTCGCCCGGTGCGTCCTCCCCCGCACGAGCGTGCACCCGACTTGTGCTCGTCACCGACTCCTCCTTGCGGCTTTTTGAGTATTCTTACTCGTCTCTTCCGGGTCAGTTCTCTCCTTTTGCCGTTTGATTATCCATAAAACTTATGTCTTCTTCCGATTCCGAGTCTGGTTCCTCGAGTGATTCCGAGAGGTCTAGCGGGTCTAGCGAGTCTAGCCAGAGTAGGACTTCCCTAGCTGATCCTGAATTTACCCTTGACTCTCATGAGGAGGAAGTCACCACTCATAATCGTCCTGGTAAGGAAGTCCGTCACGTGAACCAACAAATGAACATGTCTGAAGCAGATAACTTATGGTACGGTCATTTGTCATCCCATATTCCTCCCACTAGCGAGTCGAAACTTAGGACTTTGTGGCACATTCCATCCTCTCACCAAATCATCATACCTAGCCCAGAGGACCGACCCTATCTAGCCCCTAAGGGCTATTATACCTTTTTTCAGCATCACTTTGATGCCGGTCTTCGCTTTCCCTTGTGCGATTTCCTTCAAGAATTGAGCAAGTACTATCAGGTGCATTTAGGTTTACTCACTCCCAACGCTCTCCGCTTGATAAACTGTTTCGTTGTGTTATTCCGGGCCCTAAACCTCCCTTTGAATTGCACCACCTTCTCCTACTTCTTAGTTCTGTCTCGATCAAAAGAAGGACCTTTCTATGTGACCTCCCGGTCTAGTCACAAACTCTTCGATGGGGCCCCCAGTCACGTGAAGGACTGGAAAAAATATTTCTTTTTTGTTCAGCCCCCTAAGGAATTGACCTGCTTCACGGATTGGTATCCTTCTTTCACCAAACCCAAATTTTCCAAGGGTTATAAAAAAGATGAGGAGTATCTGCAGATAATGAGTGTATTAGGAGATCGATGCTTTAGTATTCCCCAACTCTTGTCTGAAGATCTCATGTGTCACGCCGGGTTGAGTCCCGCGAAAATTAAGCTGAAGGAGAGTGCCGGTAGATATTCTCGCCTCTTAACCATTTTTATCTTTCTTTTGCTTATTGCGTTCTTTGATAATATTCTCATTCGGTTTTCTGTTTTTACTTGCAGGTGTTAGAGTCATGAATGCTGCATTGCTTCGCGAGGTTGCGAAAAAGAAGGCTGGGAGTTCATCATCCGTTCCCCAGAAGTCAGTCGTTCCAGCAGCCACGATGGCCACGAAAGGAGACTGTCATGTTGCTGAGAAGAAGAAAACAAGCTCTTGCTCTACTACTGTGAAGAGGCCTGCTGGCTCCCCTACAGCCGTGAAGAAGAAGGCATGCACGTCCTCCTCCGCTCCGAAGCGAGCATCCTCTCCGCCTCCTCGAGCCAAGTCGCCACCTCCGTCTGGTAAGAAGAAGGCACCCACTGATCCTAGCCCGTCGGTCTCACAGCATGGTAAACGTAAGATTTCTGATATCTCAGTTGTATCAGTCTCTTCTCCAGAAGGGTCCGAGTCAGACGAGGGGCCTCCCCCTGAATCGGCGGTGCATCCTCTATACACCCCGGACACGGCCATCGTGGGGCGGGGTCCTACTCATCTGGCTCATAAGATAATGTATCAGCTTCCTTCCGACGCAGACTCAGCGTTCATGAGTTCACTGGGGTGGTCTGAACTCACTCGCCGGACATGTAGCAGTATCACTGAGGTATATTTCTCCTTCCAGTCATTAGATTAATATCCAATATATGTTTGATCTTCTTGTCGTCTTTTCACTCTTATCTATCTTATTCAGGGCATGATGTACGCCGGGGAGCTGGTGGAGCGCGCCAATGATATCAGGTCCATCGCCTGCCAAGACTTACGCGAGGGTAAGGCTCTCCGCGAACAGCTCCAGGCTACTATTGACGAGATGAAAGTGACACACGCTAAGGAGCTTTCGGAGTCCCAAGCTCGAGGCGACGAGCTTCTGAAGGAGAAACAGGAATTTCTGAAAGAGAAACAGGAGTTTCAGCGACTGACAGATGATCACGTAAAGGAGAACCAGAGGCTGAAGGAAGAGTTAAAGAATGCTCTAGCTGAAGCATCACAGATCCGTAGGGACCTCAAGGATGCCAAGGCGCAACACGCTTCCGAAGCCTCTTCATTCAAGGAAGAATTCCTCAAGTCAGAGGAGTTCAATGAGATTTGCGCCCCTAAAGCTTTTCACTACTTGGAGGTAGGTTTCGAGGGTGCAGTCGACCTCTTCAAGTCCCAGGGATATCCTCCGCCAGGCGCACCTACTGACTTCATCGACATTGAGGGTTTCATAGCGAGTCTCCCCCCCGATTCTTAGACCGAGCTCCTTTACTTATGTCATTTTTTATTTACGCAAACATTGTATGCCTTCGGGCCATATTCTGTTATTTTCTGCACTGCTTTACTTTCCGTAGTACTATGCAACATTTGCGATGTTTACATTTTGTTATTTCCTTTGTGCACTTTTGGCATGTACGAACTCGCTTTATGCAACATTGAGTATTTTGCATTTGCATTCACTGCTTCTTCCGAATTTATCTTCGATGCTTTCAAATCACTAAGGTGAATAAAATCGGCATAGTGCGAACTCCTCTGCTNGATCCGTAGGGACCTCAAGGATGCCAAGGCGCAACACGCTTCCGAAGCCTCTTCATTCAAGGAAGAATTCCTCAAGTCAGAGGAGTTCAATGAGATTTGCGCCCCTAAAGCTTTTCACTACTTGGAGGTAGGTTTCGAGGGTGCAGTCGACCTCTTCAAGTCCCAGGGATATCCTCCGCCAGGCGCACCTACTGACTTCATCGACATTGAGTGTTTCATAGCGAGTCTCCCCCCCGATGCTTAGACCGAGCTCCTTTACTTATGTCATTTTTTATTTACTCAACCATTGTATGCCTTCGGGCCATATTCTGTTATTTTCTGCACTGCTTTACTTTCCGTAGTACTATGCAACATTTGCGATGTTTACATTTTGTTATTTCCTTTGTGCACTTTTGGCATGTACTAACTCGCTTTATGCAACATTGAGTATTTTGCATTTGCATTCACTGCTTCTTCCGAATTTATCTTCGATGCTTTCAAATCACTAATGTGAATAAAATCGGCATAGTGCGAACTCCTCTGCTAGGTGATACCTTAGCAGGAAAAAAGAAATTCAACACACACACCTTCTAACTCCTCTGCTAGGTGATACCTTAGCAGGAAAATAAAATTCAATACCCTCACCCTCTAACTCCTCTGCTAGGCGATGCCTTAGTTGTAAATTTTAATTTTTCTCCGGCACGCTGCTCCTCTACTAGGCCTCGCGATGCCTTAGTAGGAAAATTTAATTTTTCTCATGCCCTCTGCTCCTCTACTAGGCGATGCCTTAGTAGGAAAATTTAATCTTTCTCACCCACGCTACTCCTCTACTAGGCGATGCCTTAGTAGGAAAATTTAACTTTTCTCCTGCCCCAACTCTGCTCCTCTACTAGGCGATGCCTTAGTAGGAAAATTTAATTTTTCTCCTGCACTCTCCTCCTCTACTAGGCGATGCCTTAGTAGGAAAATTTAATTTTTCTCCGGCACGCTGCTCCTCTACTAGGCATCGCGATGCCTTAGTAGGAAAATTTAATCTTTCTCACCCACGCTACTCCTCTACTAGGCGATGCCTTAGTAGGAAAATTTAACTTTTCTCCTGCCCCAACTCTGCTCCTCTACTAGGCGATGCCTTAGTAGGAAAATTTAATTTTTCTCACCCTCACAATGCAACAACTTTCATGAATTGAAAAGAAGAACTTGATTTTATTGAATTCCAACGGATTACATAGGAAAATTCAGAAAATAAAATACATCAACGATAGAATCAAGAATAATACTTCCTAAGGTGATAAGCATTCCAAGGCCTCTTCAAAGCCTTGCCTTGTGCATTCTCCAAGTAATAGGCTCCAGAGCTCAGCCTCTCGATCACTTTGAAGGGACCCTCCCACTTTGGGTCCAACTTTCCTCTCTGCTCTTCTGGCACCTTCCTCAGGACCAAGTCACCTACCTGGAAGTTTCTCTGAACGACCCTCCGATTATAAGACTGTGCAATACGGTTCTTATAAGCTTCCATGTGAATGCTGGCAGCCTCTCTCTTTTCTTCCAGAAGATCAAGGTCAGTGGCGCGTCTCGCATCATTGTCTTCGTCATAAAACATTATTCTTGCTGATTCCAACCCAATCTCAGCTGGGAGCACTGCCTCATTACCATAGACCAAACTGAAAGGAGTTTCTTTGGTTCCTTCTCTTGGGGTGGTTCGGTATGCCCATAAGACACTTGGTAGCTCATCAACCCAATTTCCCTTAGCATTGCCAAGTCGAACTTTCAGACCCTGCACCAGCGTCCGATTAGTCACCTCCACCTGCCCATTACTCTGCGGGTAAGCTACAGATGTAAAGACTTGTTGGATCTTCATCTCTTTACACCAAGCTTGGATCTTAGCCCCTTGGAACTGTCTCCCATTATCAGATATCAATCTTCTAGGCACCCCATATCTGCACACTATATTCTTCCATAAGAATTTCAGAACGTCACTCTCAGTGATTCTTGCCAACGGCTCTGCTTCCACCCATTTCGAGAAATAGTCAACTGCCACCAATAAGAACTTTTTCTGAGCAGGAGCTATAGGAAAAGGCCCCACAATATCCATTCCCCACTGGTCAAAAGGACAAGCGGCCGTGATAGCCTTCATCATCGCGGTCGGCCGGTGATGCAACCGGGCATGACGTTGACAACTATCACAAGACATCACTATCTCTTGAGCATCATGCAGCACTGAGGGCCAAGAATAACCGGCTAGCAACACCTTCCTTGCCAACGCATAAGCCCCCAAGTGATTTCCACAGCACCCCTCATGAACTTCTCGGAGTACATAATCAGCCTCTTGATAACTCAAGCATCGAAGAAGCGGCCCTGCGAAAGACGTTCTATACAACACTTCTCCGATCATCACATAACGCGAACATTTTGTCTTCAACTTACGAGCTTCGCGAGGGTTATCAGGAAGCTTTCCCTCTTTCAGGTAATCAATTATGCCAGTCCTCCAATCCTCCTCCCCCTGTTCAAATGCGGGTGAACTCGTGTGAGGTGTGAGTTCAACTTGGAATACCACATCTCTAGTCTTCCAACTTCCCAGTGTTCCAGCCATTTTGGCTAGAGTGTCCGCCTTTTCATTTTCTTTCCTGGGAATCTGTTCAAATGTAATCTCTGCAAATTTTTCTCTGACTCTGTCCACTTCTTGAGCATACTCAATAAGTTTTTCATCTTTCACATCATACGTTCCCTTCATCTGTTGTGCTACCAGCTGTGAGTCAGAAAAAATAAGTACCCGGGTAGCTCCCACGTTTCTGGCTGCTCGAAGTCCTGCCAATACAGCTTCATACTCTGCCTCATTGTTGGATGCTCGAAAGTCCAACCTTACCGCTAACTTCACCTCCTCCCCAGCCGGTGAAATCAGTACCACTCCCACCCCACTTCCCTCCTTCGAAGATGAACCATCCACGTATACTTTCCAAGGGTCCTCATTTTCTTGATGCACGGTCTCAGCCAGAAAATCGGCTAAGGCTTGGGCTTTAATAGCTGTTCTCGGCTCATACTGGATGTCATACTCTCCCAGTTCAGTAGTCCACTTGACCAAACGACCAGACATATCTGAATGAGTTAAGATCTTCCCCAATGGACTATTGGTGAGTACCACAATTGGATGAGATAGGAAATATGGCCTCAAACGTCTTGCTGTCATCACCAAAGCCAAAGCCAATTTTTCCAACCCTGAGTATCTGATCTCTGCCCCTTTGAGTGCATGCGAAACATAGTAAACCGGCTGTTGAACGGATCCATCTAGCTTGACAAGGACCGAACTCACAGCTCCTTCAGTGGCAGATAAATATACCCACAAAGGCTCACCAGCTGCCGGCTTGGCCAGGACAGGAAGCTCGGCAAGATATTCCTTCAATTCTGTGAAAGCCTTCTCACAATCCGGACCCCATTCAAATTTTTTCGCCTTCCGCAAAGTCCGGAAGAACGGTAAGCTTCTGTGAGCAGACCTCGAGATAAACCTCGCCAACGCTGCGATCCTCCCCGTCAACTTCTGCACATCATTCGGTCCTCGGGGAGAAACCATGTCTTGGATAGCTCGAACCTTCTCGGGGTTAGCCTCAATCCCTCTCTCTGTCACCATATAACCCAAAAACTTTCCACTCCTCACCCCGAAGATACACTTTTGAGGATTCAGCTTCAGCCCGTAGGATCTGAGGGTGGCAAAGGTTTCCACCAAATCTGGTATGAGCTGGGCTGAGTCTTTTGATTTTACCATGATGTCGTCCACATACACTTCGACATTCCTTCCCACCTGCTCAGAAAATACTCTATCCATCAATCGCTGATACGTGGCTCCGGCATTTTTGAGTCCGAAGGGCATGACCACGTAACAGAAAGTTCCTTCAGAGGTGATGAAACTCACTTTATCTTGATCCTCCACAGCCAAGGGAATCTGATGGTACCCTTGATAAGCGTCCAACATGCACAAATACTGATGTCCAGCTGTGGAGTCCACCAATTGATCTATCCGAGGCAAAGGATAACAATCTTTAGGACATGCCTTGTTGAGATCTCTGAAGTCCACACACATCCTCCACTTCCCTGAACTCTTCGGAACAAGAACGACATTCGAGAGCCAAGTAGGAAACTGTACCTCTCGAATGTGCCCAGCATTGAGCAACTCTCCCACCTCCTTTTTTATAACTATATCTTTCTCGGGCCCGAAATGTCTTTTCTTCTGCTTCACGGGACGAGAATTTGGTAAAATGTTTAATCGGTGTTCTGCTACATCGGGGCTCGTCCCTGTGAGCTCTTGGGCTGACCAAGCGAACCCGCTGAGATTAGCATGTAAACAAGTAATGAGTTCATCCCTGATCTCTGGGTCAAGGTCAGGGGCTATCCTTAGCGTCTTCTTATCGGGCCCCAATGCCACGATCTCCGGCTTCTCATCCATCACCTCATGAACCTCCCTCACTACTATGGGCAACCCGCTTCGCCCCCTTCTGATCATATTGACCTCCACACGCGCCCTCTTCCCCTCTTCTTTCACTATCCCCTCGTAACACCGACGCGCGACCCTCTGGTCCCCGCATAAGACTCCAACCTCCTTCCCTACAGGAAACTTCAACTTCTGATGATACGTGGACGCTACAGCTCTGAAATCCTTTAGGGCTGGTCGCCCCAGAATTCCATTATAAGCGGATGGGGTGTCCACCACAGTAAATGTTGTCATCTTCGTTACCCGCCGAGGCTCATGTCCCAAAGATAGAGGAAGGACAATCTGACCCAACGGTGGGATGGCATGTCCTGCAAACCCATATAGAGGAGTGGAGATCGGCTCGAACTCAAATCCCTCGACCTTCATCTGATCCAGAGTGCTTTTGAACAAGATATTCACTGAGCTTCCATTATCAATAAAGATTCGTGCCACATCGTAATTGGCAACGGTTGCTGTCACCACCAAGGCATTGTTATGTGGAGCCACAACGCCTCGGAGGTCTTCCGGCCCAAAACTGACGACCGGATCTTGGGGTAAGTCTGCACCCCTAGATATTTCAAAGCTCTCCAACCTTCGTCCATGCGCCTTCCGAGCTCGCCCGGAATCTCCATCAGTAGCACCCCCCGATATCATATGAATCATTCCTCTCGTGGGGTGGTTGTCCTCATTTCTTCCCCTCCTCGGCTCGACGGGTTCCCGAGGGACATCTTGATCTCGATCTTCTCTCCGCCATGCTCCAACCCGCTGATTTATCCAAGGCGGGCCTCGACCTCGTCTAGATGATGAACGAGATCTCGGTTCATCCCTGGATGAAGATCTTTCTTGCCTGCCCAGCGGTGGAAGCCTAGTACTGCTCTCCCCCCTCTGCGACTTCTCCCCCTTCTCCCCTGATTCCCTTACCTCCATCACTTTATCCTGATTCCTGTTCAGAGGAACATGTGAGGAGAATTGTCCTCTACCTCTAGTTTTGTCCTCCTCCCTTTCGCCCGCACCCCTCTTCTTTCCTCCTCTCTCCGTCCCCTCAACTCTTCCTCCCCCAGGCCGCTGCTCCATCCTCTTGTACCGCTGAGCATCCTCTAGATTCACATATTTTCCCGCCCGAGCCAACAAATCATCATAGCTCGACGGAGGTTTCTTGACCAACGACTTGAAAAATTCTCCCCCCCTCAGCCCTTGGGTAAAAGCACTTATCATGATGTCGGGGGTAGCCGCTAGTATCTCCAGCGCTGCACTGTTGAAACGCTAGACAAATTCTCGCAAAGTTTCAGCCTCTTGCTGTTTCATCACAAACAAGCTCAAATAATTTTTTCGATGCCTCTTGCTGCTGGCAAATCGGTGCAAGAAAGCTGTAGCAAAATCCTCAAAAGACTGTATAGAGTTGGGCTGCAGGGTATTAAACCATTGCTGGGCTGACCTCACCAACGTGCCCAGAAACACTCTGCATCTGACTCCATCTGAATATTGGTGCAACAAAGCCGCATTCTCAAATCTCCCCAAGTGTTCCTCGGGGTCAGTATGTCCGTCATACTCACCAATGTTAGATTGTCGGAAATTCGGAGGAAGCCCTTCCTCCAAGATGGCTAGTGAAAAAGGGCTTCTTCTCTTGGGTACCGGCGCTCTGCTTCCTACCTGCTCCCTCAACCTCCGTATCTCTTTCCACATCTCCCCCATCTCACTAATCTCCCCAGTTGGGAGGGGTTGCGTCTCCTCCACCTTGCTCTGGTGGACTTCAACATTTTCCTCACGTTCCTGACGAGCGGCCTGTTCCTCTACAAACACAGACTCTTGATTCCTTTTCATGGCCTCATCCACTGTCCGGGTGATAAATTGGCCCAACTGCTCCAGGGTCAAGTTCCCCACGTTCTCATTGGGACGGGTTTGCTCGACCCTTGTCTCGTGAAGGGGCTGCTCGGTTCTTGTCTCTTGACGAGGTTGTTCCTGTCTCGTCTCAAGACGCGGTTGTTCATGTCTTGTCTCAACATGAGACTGTTCGGGTCCCCTCTGAGGACGCGATGATGCTGAGGTAGCTCTTCTACTTCCTTTCCTGCCTACCATCTCTACGTCTCAACTCAAGTTTTCCCACAGACGGCGCCAAGTGATACTCACAGGAAATTTAGGGTCCGCTTCCAGTAAGTGTCACTAGTCCAGACGCAGGTTTTGAAATTACCCTGAGCCTGAAATCACAAATAAGATCGTTAGAAGGGGGCCAGGAGGGTGTCCTGGCGTAGCCCCTCCGACGCTCAAGTCAGAGACTGAGGATATATGGGGGGAGCAGCTAAGGGTGCTGCTGAAAACAATATAGTGAATAATTAACCGTTCCCTCTAACCTGGTATTTATAGGAGAATATATGGGCTTCTCATGGGCCCTTCACCTGTGGGCCCTGAATATGGGCCGGATCTTGATGGGCTCATCCCTGGGGTATCAACATAACATGTTGAGAAAACAAATTAATGCAATTCTTATATAAAAATAGTAAACTACTACTAATAATTATCGACAACCTTAAATTATTATTTGGTAAATGTAATGTGATGACGAATGATGTAATGTATATAAATGAANAAAAATGTATAATCTTTTGATATCTTATTTTAGGGAACAATATCTAATAGCTTGGTTCCTTACATAATGGATTCTTGGTCCAAAATGGATTCGTGGCTCCCGTTAAATTGTATTTCATTCGCATGTCTTTTGGTATGTTTTGGTACATAAATTTAGTGGGGTTTGCTACTTTTTGAAGAACCATTTCTCGTCATTCCATCCTTTTCTTTAGAGTTGGAATAGAATATTCCGGGTCGAGCCCTATATGCATGGGTGCTCTTTACAGCCTGGTTATGTGCATTCTGATGTATTCAAAAATATTGAGTGGTGATACCCCCATGACCCGGAATATTATATAAATAGCACAAATCAAGGTAAAGCTGTAGGAGGAGTTCGTCAGAAGCCAAACAGGTGAATGCCTGGGACATCACCCCGGGCATTAGAAGTCTGGGCTCTC
The DNA here is from genome assembly GCF_012295235.1 of Primulina huaijiensis. Classification (NCBI taxonomy): domain Eukaryota; kingdom Viridiplantae; phylum Streptophyta; class Magnoliopsida; order Lamiales; family Gesneriaceae; genus Primulina; species Primulina huaijiensis. The sequence continues at coordinate 3,034,656 of NC_133319.1, read as the reverse complement.
ATACAAACTTCCGGAAGGTTTTATATCCGGACTACCTCGAAATTAGCACCTCACTCGAGTGCATCAATATGAGCTACTTTATGCTTGACAATCATTACTGTCAGAACCACAGGAGTTGGCTTGTCAGAGTAATTGTCAGAAGTAGGGTATGAACAACCATCTTCCCTTAAGTAGTAAGTTGGCACTGAAAACAAGGTAATCATGAGATTTCCTCATATAAATAGGAGATATGTTTACATTTGAAGGAGCTTTCTCTGATTCACATATATCCTCACATATATCGCCATTTTTCTTTCATCCTCACCTGCTGATTTAAGCATCGGAGTGACAACACTGGAAACCCCTCTGACGCCCATTCACGAGTTCATTTCCTTGTTTGCAGGTTACGATTGAAGTCATATCCCTTGCTCATTTCCCTAAAACACAAACTCTCATACGATTCGGTGGATTTCCCCGACCCAGCTCACCCAATTCAACCGGATCGCATCATTGATGATTCGTCCTCAAAAGATTTTCAAGTTGGTAGAGTAGGTGAATACATAACCAATTGTCGGAAATTCTATTCTCCCTACTAACACCTCCTCAAATGAATTCGTCACACAAACATTGCCCAATGTGATTTACAAGATATTGTGTTAATCCGGGTTTTGCTCAGTACCGAAAGATAGCGACGGCAGATTCTCACGTCATCAAAAAAATCACTAAGGATTTAAGCGTTCTTAAAATCTCGAGTATTTATTCAAAATAGAACGATGCCAAAATTTTCAATATTTTTATACTTCATCCAAAAAGAAGTACAAGATTAATTAAATCCGGTTAATTCTTGATTCGAACAAAGTTGTGCATTTCTTTTTCCTATTCAAGAATGTATGATACTCGATTATTTTCATATAAAAAAGGGAAAACTAAGGTTATATACTTTCATCCTAATCGGGTATGAACAAATATTCATGTGCTTAATATTAAATTTGGACACCTACTTCGGCCTTTTGGTTTCATAAAAGGAGGAGTTCTCTTGTGAGACGATTTCACGAATCTTTATATGTGAGACGAGTCAACCCTATCGATATTCACTATAAAAAGTAATACTTCTTAGCATAAAAAGTAATATTTTTTCATGGATGACCCAAATAAGAGATTCGACCCACGAAATTTATCTGTGAGACCGTCTTACAAAAATTTTTGTGCCATAAAAGAGTGTATAAAAGTAGGCTCTTCGGAGTTAATTAGGGTTCTCTCCAATAATTAATTTATAAACCTAACAATTATATATTTCTCAAAATATATAATTTACTATTCCATCAACTTACTATATAATATCATTTAAATTTTTAAAGATATTTACTATTGTATACAATAAACTTTAACTTGAAGCATCAGTATGTATTATTTTAAACCTTTACGATACCAACTTTTCAAAAATATATAATTTTTTTAAATAAAACTGTATTTTAAAATTCTTTAAATTAACCAATTTACTTTAAAAACATAGAAGATTCGATGCGGCATGAGGAGAATAATCAAGGAGAGTGGCCCAATATCAAAGAGCCGAAAAGTAGACTGATAAGTAATGGTAGTAATAGTATAAAAATTAGGCTAGCCAACATGCTGTAATCATGACATTAACACTTCTAAAGATAAAAGAAAAAGGATAATCTTATAATTTCAAAAATTATGCACAAAAAAATTTGTAAGACTGTCTTACGAGTTTTTTTTATGAGACTGATATTTTATTTGAGTCATTCATGAAAAAGTATTATTTTTATGCCAAAAGTATTACTTTTTATTATAAATATGGTCAGAGTTCACTTGTCTTTTCACGAAAAAATATATGTGAGATCGTTTCACAATTATATTAATAAAACACAATTATTGCTCTAATTGTCTTCATAATTACCTTCATTATTAACATGCACCACCATCTCTCAAACACTATTTATATGCTATAACCACTTAGAAACAAATTAAAGAAAAAAATTCCTCTCGGGATTGAAGTCTAGCCAGGTGATAACATAATCATGCTTATGAGAGCATTTAGCATTTCCCTACTGCCCAACTCCGCCGTGGTGATAGGGTGGTGCCGCAGCAGTAGACAGAAGAAGCGGCGGAAGGACGGGACAATTCGTCTAGGGAACAGGCGGCGACTGTTCTTTGTAGGGTCACGTTCAATGTTGAGACGAGGTGTGATCATGGCTACTCTGCCTTTTCGAATGTTGAAGAAAATATTGACTCAAATCATTAGAAATGGGCAGTTGATGGAGGTCTACCGTTGGTATTTGCCAATGATGCGGCCTCACTTGTTTCCTCTATGTTGACTCAATGAATGAGACTCAAACTCTTTGTATATCTTGCTTGTGTTTTGTACCTTGTTGGTTTAATAACACGATTTTTATAAATTAGATTAAATGCACTTTTATTTGGTCGATTCTGTTACAGCACTTTTGAACATAAAATCACATTGAGCTGTGGAACAACTCACAGCAAGGAGAATCGGCAGAAACAGCTGCGATATATACATACATGATATTGATTTCATGAACAAAGTTCTAAGAATTTTATGGACTTGAATCCAAGCATTCTTTAAAGATATTAACAGGATCCGCAAATTAATTAAATCTATGTACAACTCGGAAACATCTAGATCTCAGTTAACAGTCCGTTGGGATATTCGATGCAGGCGGCACTTGAATGAGCCGGCATGTTTAGTGTCGGAGCATATGCATAGCCTCTTTGATATTGGTTTCTTGTCCACGTTTTCTTTCTTGTATAGCACAGATTCCACCGCCGCCTTGTTCGAACTGCGTGTGGAAATCGATACTTTTTTATCAAAAATATTCGCAAGAAAACTCCGACCCTTATCACAATCAAATTGTGATGTGTATTTGAACCATACGAATTCAAGAATTCCCAAAAGATTCAATTAATTTTAGATTTTATTATTCTGGACTACTTATTCCAGATAAGATGAACACTTTATAGTTTTTTTTTTAAAAAAAGTTTCAAGTTGAACAATAAAAGAAATTATTCTTCCAAAATGGGTTGCTAATGTAATTGTTGTTCCTCTTGAAAGGAAGAAAGAAAAAGAAAATCACTAAAACTTCGGTCAAATCGAATACTTACATCCCACAAACAAAAACCTTATATAACCCAGTAGTTTATAGCTGAAATCACAATATATTGGGAACTGAAACAAAATTAAAAGACGAACATGCATGGTAGATAGATAGGCCGTACCAGTTAACGTGGCCGGATTTGGAGTGTCGATCATGTATCTCAAAGGGTAGACCCATATTTTGCAGAGAAATCAAGAAATATGATGGATGGCTGGATGATCAATGAAAAAAACACATATATTACTGTATATATAAATAAAAGATCAAAATCTGAGAGAGCATTTTTAACAAATCCGTATATTTTTGTGGGATTTCGTGCGACTCTCTCTATCTAAGTTGACCAGAGAAGTTCGGAAGCAAAACTCCAACTTTTGGTACATGCAATTTCAGAATGTTACACGTGTAAATCCAAGATTTACTATTTTCTCTTATCCTGTCACACTTTCAAATTCTCTTTTTTTTAGTTATCCGAAACATCCAGATCATCTTTTTAAAAAACAAAAACAAAAAAGAAACAACATCCAGATCATTGTTCAAATGTATAAAAAAATTCCAGATCATTAGCTATATATATATATATTATATATATATTTTATTGAAAAATTGGTAAAAACTTGTGTGAGACGGTCTCACGAGTCGTATTTTGTGAGACGGATCTTTTCTTTGGGTCATCCATGAAAAAATATTATTTTTTATGCTAATAATATTACTTTTTATTGTGAATATCGGTAGGGTTGACCCGTCTCACAGATAAAGATTCGTGAGAATGTCTCACAAGAGACATACTCTGAAAAACTAGACTATACTTAAACTAAAGTCAGGAAGCATTCCGGAAGCGACTAGTCGTTTCTGGCGAAGCTTCTAGAAAACCGACCGAAATTCTTCTAAGTTGTGAAACTTTTTTATGATATAAAACTTGTAGTTATTATCTTTCGGTGTATATTGTGCAAACCTCCATATAACACAATAGCTTACAAGAAATAACATAATAGCATGAAAATCACATTAATTATAAAAACACGTTGGAAAAATCTTGTGTGAGATGCTCATCCAAGAAAATGATAGTAGAAGAAATCGAACTCAAGATCATTGATCAATCGTTCACTTACTCACCCACTGAGACACTCCCTTGGGGATAGGTTTTGATATTTTGTCTTATATATTTTTGTTGAATCAATTATGGTCCGACATCATTGTTAGATTTTTATAATTACATAGTTAAAATAGTCATAATGACGTGTGCATATTTTTAGCAATATAATTATAAAGATTTAACAATGATATTAGTCATCTAGTTATATAATTTTGAAAAACAGACTAAACATAGTTATATAATCGTAATTGATTCAATAAAAAATACAAGACTAAAAATAGCATACATTAATACATATCACACTAAAATTGACATCTTGCTTTTTTATTTCTGAAAATAATAACTAATGATAAAAGAAATCATTTACAGACCTTATCAAATATTTCCTTTGTGAATCAATATTATGAGATATATCGGCCCGTTACATTTTAGTTTTCTTAATGTTGTATACTTTATTGATAAAAAAAGTTTATTATATACTGTATACTTCATTTATCATGCTTTATTACGTTACATTTTCTTAATATTATATACTTTATAGTTAATCATCATATACTAAAAAATTGATTATCTGAATCGGAGATCGTATTTTCTTTTTTTTTTTTCTCGATTTTTTTATGGGTTCTACGAATAAGATTTCCTTTTCAACACAATATCAAACCGGACTCAAGTATTCCATTATTGATTTATTTGCAACATAGCCCAACAAAGGATTAACATGTGCCTCCGCTTTATCATATTTTTCGTACAGCAAAAAATTGAGTGAAACGGTCTCAAGAGTCGTATTTTGTGAGACGGATCTCTTATTAAGTCATCCATGAAAAAATATCACTTTTATGGTAAGAGTATTACTTTTTATTGTGAATATCGGTAGGATTGACTCGTCTCATAGATAAAATTCGTGAAACCGTCTCACAAGAGATCTATTCTTTTTGTATTTATTATTTTATCTAAAAACAGTTTCATTTATCCATTTATTTAGATAATATAATATCATCTACACATCTAAATTTTGTAATGATATATATGACATTTTTAAAGTCTGACATGAGATAAAATTTGAATTAACAGTAATAATTGTCGGAAATATATATTGTTGGACAGAAAAGAAGAACAGATGTAGATTGTAATCATTAATTAATGCAACACAGTATTTCGTGGGAAAAGATAAAATTTGAATTAAAAGTAATAATTGTCGGAAATATATATTGTTGGACAGAAAAGAAGAACAGATGTTTATTGTAATTATTTATTTGGTTTCCTGAGAAGGAAAATACCTCCTGGAAGTGAATCCAAAAATGGCCTAAAACTTTTATACCGTTACCTACGTATAATTTGCCAACCATTTGTACCTGTTTCCGTTGTGGAAACTGGAAATGCAGGACATGATCATTCAATACAACAGTGTTCCAATATCAGAAAACACCGCTATTGGGTTTAATCTAATACAATGTGAAGGAGAGAATCTTGCAAGAGAAAAGTGGCTTACAATGTTATGTTATCATCACAACATAAAAAAGAACAAACCAGCATCTCACCAACCGTATTTCGCTTGTGTTTGAGCTTTAGTAGCATATCCTTTAGAGCGTCGTTCGGCCAACTCCATCTCTTTTTGTTTCATGTCAAAAAGCAAAGACCCAATCTGGTGCTTCCTCTTGTGCAACTTTGAAGGCTTACCCTTGGTTGATGCGGGCTTCAAGAAGGCATATGGTAGATACATAAGATGTTAACTGAACGATTATGATTTACAGCACTTAAAGAAAGTCAACTGATAGCTGAATGTTATGATACGGCCCTATAAAATGAACTCGAAATTTCCTTCGGCGACTGTTTCATACTAGTTTTGAATGAGGTATAAAATAACATGTGAAATTATTCGGTAACAGAAGTCGTGGTAGTTGCCTGCATAGGATAAAGCACCATATTTGCCCAAAACAGTTTATTCAAGTACAAAGATGTTTTATTGGAGATAAAGTAAACGAGAATGAACAAATTAGGGGAAATTACAGAGCAAAATGATGTTTCATGCTTACAAGCCAAGATGATATATGGGATAAAACACATTGGTTGATTGCAAATGGAAGGAACCAAGGCCAACTATAGTCAGTATGCTGCCAGTAACACTAGTTTTTCAGGATTCATTCTCTGTCTCATGGTTTTTATAAGAATACTGTACAGATATAGTGAACAAAGTAAGCATTTGGATTTTCCTTAATGTTTCAACGGCATGCAAAATATTTTCAAGATTGAAGTGCCGTGTATAAGAATATCTTGACAGCTTGCATCATAATTAGAAAACATTATTCCCTAATCCCTATATACTGGGGATGATGAGTGTGGCCCATAAGTTTTCGAGAAATTAATCATTCTAACCCATCTCAAAAGCTATTTTTAAAATAGCCTTGTTTGTTAAACATTCTACAATATAGCCTTGAATAGATTAATATTCCTAAAATTAGTTAAATAGGGTAATTCCTATCTCCTTGTACAGATTTTCATGGAGATTTTATGTATGTTCTTTAGTTATTTTATTATATTTTACCGAAACACTAAATGAAGATTGTTGCAAGAACAAATTCATTTTTTTTACACTAAAATAATTTCATTTTGGTTCACTGGAAGTTGCACGGAAATAAATTTAAATTCAAGGTGCAACTTAATGTTTTTCTAGCATCAGGACTTTGTAGGGAAGACTAAGCAATTCTATACCAAATCGTGGATTAACATTGCAAAAAGTCACTAAAATATTCTAACAAAGATAATTTCATTTAAGTTGTACCAAAATAAGATTAAATACATAGCCCAACACAATTAATTTTAAATATATGGTGCAATCTACTGCTTTCTAATACCAGGACTTCGCAGGGAGTGCCAAACAATTCTATTCCAAATCTGGTGAGTAATATTCAAAAAACATTTGATATTATTAATATTGACATATCAGTTGAAAACTTTTACAATGCAGTGAAACCCAACACTCGAGATACTTTTGCTAAACTCTGTTTATTCACAACATCGTATCTTAAGTCTAGTCTATTTCCCCTCCTAAATCTTAATAATAACTTACCTATGGTTTGCTAAATGTCTCACCACAATTTCTATGAGATGAAATCAGAAATGATAAATTTCAAGTCTTGATGAGAAAAGTACCTGGTATGCAGGGCCAAATGCAATCCCAGTCATTTTGGTCTGGTCTTCCCTTGGCCGATTTTTCATCAACTCGTCCTGCTTCACCTCAACTATATCTTGTGGAGCATCTCTCCTACCCCTTCTTCTAGAAACATTAAGCGCATTCTCCAACCCTCCAGATGCATCAGGAAATGCAGTCATAATTGATGCATCAGCCCCATGATTCTCATCCTGTGGATTGTCCGCAGCATAATTCGGGTAATCCGTATGATCCTCGTTCCAGCACGAATAATCAACAGCCTCAGGACCAACACAAACGAATTGTCCACCAATATGATGACTATAATAGCTCTCACTTCCTGAAATCCCAGAATAACCATAATTCAACTCGTCAGATTCAACCTCAGAGGATCCCAAATTGGAATTCACAAGGCCGGCTGAAGCAACATTTTCACCGTGGAAAGGTTCAATTCCACTATAATTTGCTGTGCTTTTACTTCCTAAACCCCAACTGGAATTATCATGATTTATCTCATCCGACTGATCATTGACAAGGCCGACATTTGAACTTACAACCTTACCACTTCCAGTCACACTCTCAGTAGAATCTCGAGCTTCAGATTCAATTATGCATCTCCTGCCAGAACCCAAAGCAGAAGGCAAAGCACCCAAAGTGGCCGAGTTCTTAGGTGCGGGCATATTAGATAAAAATGACATTGCAGAGGAGGTAGATAATGATTCTCTCGACCTTTTCCTTAGTCTATCCTCTTCATCCTCATCCTCATCCTCATCATTAACGCCAGAAGAAAACTGGTTTATCATTGGTGGAGGCCTAAATTGAACAACCTTTTTGGAGGTAGTAGACGAAGAAGCGGAAGTCGATGATTTGGGAAGAGGCAGATACGAGAACAGCGATGAAGATGATACCTTCGGCTTTGAATTTTCCAGAACCTGATCATCAATTTGTTCATTTTGCTGCACGTAATTCGTTTGGGGCTTGGTGTTAGGGAATGATTGGGATTTGGGAGGGGGCAATGAATTGAAAAGAGATGATTTGGGGGGTGGGAGAGAACTGAAAATCCCACCAGGTCTCGAAGTGGACTTTGAGGGGAAATCTTGATCTTCAGCTTCGGACTTCGATACAAGTGGTTTCGAGTGCTGCTTCTGTTCTTCACGTTCTTCGTCATCAGAGGAGGCGTAATTCGCCAACAGAGAATCCATACAAATTTTGATAGGAGGAAAAAAAACCTAACTTGGAAGAAGAAAAGAGGAATTGGGTTTCTAAATCAGTTCGGAAATCCTGAATTGGCTAATGCCCAATATTTGCTAAATTATGATTTTTTTTAAAAAAATAAAAATAAAATTGTTTTGAAAAATAACATGATTTTTATTTAAGTTAACATAATTTCATTAAATAAATCAGATCAAATGACAAAAAGTGGAGGAGTAACCTGACGTTCAAGAGCAGTGACAAAACCAATTTTCCGACCAAAACGTGAGCTGCTTGATTCGCCAACCAAATTCAATTTGCTGTCTTGACAATTTATTTGATTAATTTTTACAAAATAAATAAGATATTTTTGTATGAATACAATTTCTACATTTTAATTTTCTTTATTAAGCAAAATTCCACCACTCTTTCCCACCCCGTTGACCTCATACACGTCCATATGCGTTTCACCTTACTTTATTCTTAATATTCAGAATTCTCCTTAATCTTTAGCAAGTTTTCTTTGCATCCCTTCAAAAATCAATCTCTCCAATGCACTGATTTTATGTAAGAGGTGTATATATCGATCAAGTTAGCCTTAATTGTGGGGTCGAACTAATATCATCACATCTTTGATTGTAATCTGATGAATTATTTGGAATAGCTTGTTTTTTTATGATCATGTGTTTGACTGATTACTTTGCAGAATTCGGATAGTTTATCGGCACAGATGATGGAAACCAAAAGGCAGAGATCTTTATCAGTTTGGAGTTGCCTTCCATCTGCAATTCTTCTTTCTGCAGCTTTTTTTATTGGGAGCGCATTTATGATCATGGATTATAAACAGGTACTTACCATTTCTTTCATCTGGAATAAATCCGTTTGTTGGCTAATCCACCTGGGGATTATGGTGGAGCTGCTGGGGCCTGCCTCGACTTAAAATATGTCCCGGGAATACGAGTTATTCATCAATATAAAATACACTTTTTTAAATGAAAACTGGTATGAGATTTGAGTGTATTATGCAGACTGTTTTCTGAGTGGCATTACTTCTGTCCTGCATGTATTAGTGTTTGTTTGTTTTCCAATTTGGCAGAAAAATCAGTAACTCTGTTATGGTTAGTGGTTGATTATCTTTAGAATGAGCCAAGTGAAATTGTCATTTATTTATTGGAAAGTGACCGGGATATTTTCTTTGCAGATGTTCTTGGGATGTCATATTTATGCTATAAAGGCCACAAGATTCAACATATGTGAGGTTTGTGCAAAAACAAAATCGAAAGTTATCAGTTATGTTCCCACAAGAATGTATCGGTCTTAATAGGGGCTCTTTGTAAAATCACTACCTATCAGCATGTATAAGTTCTACTCTGGTATCGTTTACATTGTTTTACTCGGTGTAGAATCGATGCAGGCCTGATGGGACCGGAACGTTGCCTAGAGGCATAATTTCAAAAACAACTGATCTGGAGATGCTACCACTTAGGGGACCTCCGAAGAAGAAGGTATTGGTATTATTGTAATACGGCTAAGTTGTTTTAGAGATGCACATTGAACAAAATAACAAGGATTTGATAGTATTCAGAAATCTTTTCCTAACGTATGTATGATATAGAAGTCCAAATCCCCCACGAATTTGCTTGCTGTTACCGTTGGAATAAAGCAGAAGAAAAATGTAAATGAAATTGTTAAAAAGGTAAGAAACACTACATATCATGGCAGTATTTGTGAGTGTTTCTTGCCGTTGCTTCAACAATTAGTTTATCGGATCTGCAATTTGCAGTTTGAGTTAACTGACTTTGCGTTGATGCTCTTTCATTACGATGGGAATTTGGATGGTTGGAAAGATTTAGAATGGAGCAAGGGTGCCATACATGTTTCAGCCATCAATCAAACTAAGTGGTACCACTTCTTCACTACCAGTTCATACTATTTGTTATGCAAACGTTGTTTTTTTGTCATGTCCCGTGTGCATCAGCGAAAAGTTAAACAATATGAAGTACTATATCCTCTGTGCTACACAAATTGTTTTTGAAAATCTGGCTAGTATTTTAGATAAGTGGCACGTAGATGTAAAATGCTATCTGCATGGCATTCATGTGTTGTTTTTTCCCCTTTTTTATTTTTATTTTTCGGGTTAGGTGGTTTGCCAAGAGGTTCCTACATCCGGATGTTGTTGCACACTACGACTACATTTTCCTCTGGGATGAGGATCTTGGGGTTGAAAATTTTGACGCTCAGAGGTGAATATTTAATATGTGTGGTTACATGTATTTATTGGCTCGTTGCCTGTTCATGCTGCACTAGGATATATGATTTTTTGGTCATCTGTTTAAGATTGTAAGAGATTATATTTGGTGTGGAACATTGGAAAAAATCTAAGTCATGTCGATTAATATTAAAAATGTACTTTCTTGGTGGTGACGCAGATATCTATCAATTATTAAAGAAGAAGGGCTTCATATTTCGCAGCCGGCAAAAATTCCTGCCAAGTCTCACGTGCATTACAAACTAGCAACAGAGAAAGTTAATTCCGAAGTTCACGGGTACTTGCTTGACGTGTTCTTCGGAATGTTTACTCAAGTTTTAAGTCAGGTTTTTTATATTGTTCAGCAAGGCAGAGGAACCAGAGTTCATGAACTAAGAAAGGGAACAACGTCATGCTACATCAAGAATCCTTAGTTTCGAGTTATCATTTAGCTGACATGATAAATTTCGAACATGATGCAGGTTTATGGAGATGATGGCTCTGGTTTTCTCGAGAACATCGTGGCGTTGTGTGTGGTACATGATTCAGGTGCGGTGCAGCGGTCGAACTATGCTTTTAAATTGTTGGACGTCAATTTATTAACGTCTGATTAATCTCCCTTAGAAATATTTTCAACACACTATAACATAGGTTCAATCCTTTTTGTTCACATTATTGTCAGCAGAATGATATGACTCTTGCACTGGGGTTGAACTCTCAGCTTGGACACTGTGCACAGGTTCCTATTTTCAGCAAAACGCAGCATTTTTCCACACCATACATAGTTCTTGAAATTTTGGTACAACATATTTTGCCGTACAGGGAAACAAGACAACAAATATTGGAATCGTTGATGCTGAATACGTGGTTCACCGAGGGCTTCCTGCCCTCAGAGGTTCAGCAGTCAAGCAGGTACCCTAAGAATTCATAAGCAATATTTAGGATACAGACTATCGGAACCGGAATGTTAAGCATCAGTTGTGATCCTCAATGAGCCACCTTAACTAGCAGAGTATATTTTGAATGAATATGCTAATGCCAGTTGAAGTGATGAAAGACTTTGCAATTAGCATCGTATGAAGGACTTAAAACAAGTAGAGAGTTACTGCTTCGCAAATCCCAGCTTAGAAAAATAACAAAATCGAGTTCTATCTCCGCTCTATATGTGGATTTTGATTTTTTTTGGATTGTTTGAAGAACCATTTTGGGCTGAAGATTATGCAAATTGATATTTGCAGGTTCAAGAATTAAATAAGTTCAAGAATAGGTGGAAGAAAGCTGTTGGGGAAGATGAATGTTGGGTAGATCCATTCCAGCAGCCATTAGACCACAAGTGATTGATCACAGGGCAATACTCCGTAAAATCTTTAAATTTATTGGGGCATCCTTGCCATTTTTATTTTTATTTATTTTCAAATCTGTTGGTCTTCTACAGTGGTTGATGGTTCGACAACTTTAACCATATATTTGATATAAATTAAATGATTAAATAAATACTTGTCATTTTTTTCTTTCTGGACAAAAAAATGAGGATGAGCCTAGTGGAGGGTGATGAGCGCAGAAAACCAATAGGCAAAAGTCATTTTTACTTGGCTGAATTTTTTAAATGAACTTGATTGACATGGACTCAGCTGGTGAAATGCCATGGCTAATTGATTTGGGCTGGATTATTTTTAAATACATAGAACAGTTCAACAAAGTAATTAACATTGTTAAATAATAAATATATTGAACAGAAAACTAAAGAGAATAAAATAAAAAACAGTGAAAAATATTATAATTTGATAGTGCGAATTTGAGAATTTGACAGTTTGTGGCATTTAATTAAGGCGTTTTCGCACATTGCAAGCTTTAAGTATCATGTTAAAAAATCTTACGGATGGTTCAAAATGCCAATCATTCAGAAATTTAAAGGTGGAATCGTCCAAAGTTTAAAATATAGGTTGCCACAAACCTACGGAAAATTATAAACAAATTTCCATATTGTACAAGAACGAGCAAAAAGATTAGACTTCTATTCAGAAGATATTCAAACACGCCTTAAAATTTTGCAAAAACTGTTTGTTTTTTTTTCTGAAACATTCAAAATAGGTAGAAAATTTTACTGCCCAATCTAACTTACCATCGAGAAATTTCTTGGGTCCTAAGCCGGTTGTGCGAGCTAATGAAAGCACAAAAAGAAACATTAAGAACAATGCATGCACATATCTCTTCACACCTAAGCCAAAAAAACGACAGAAAATAAAACAAAATAATAGCGCAGCATTGTGAACACTAGAACAGAGCATATCTAATTAGAGGATCGTAATATCAGCTCCTACAAACAGACTAGAAATTAAGGAGGATAAAGTCTCGCTTTTTTTTAGGATAACTGAATTCGAACGGAATGTAAACTGGGACAACACTAAAAGTTAACTGATCATTATCAGACTGTCAGCATCTCTGTTAATTAGTGCAGATAAGCAGGTTGATACTGGTACGTGTTGCCAAAGAAGTTTACATGGTTATGAGAGAAGTTATAACTGGCCGTACCAAGAAATGTCGGAACATGGTGATCGTTTGGTCCAGGGTAAGCATATGGCCTTTCATAGATGTATGGGGGTCCATACCTGTCAGTCATTCTCCCATAGAAGTTCTTGTTGTCAGCAGCAGCATTAGCGACTCGTGGTGCATATCCACCAACATTGGCACGAGGTCTTTTGGGTTGTGGTTTCGCAACTTCTGTAGCTCTTTTCTTGTCAGCCTTTGCTTTCTCGATTTCAAGAACTTGTTTCTGAAGTGGACCCAGAGGGAATTGCTCCTCAAGCTTGTGATCTTCAATGCACTTGATCACAGCTTCAAGTGCAGCGAGCTCTTTCTCGTTTGCATCAGTCTGCAATAAAACACTTTTTAGATTCACCAGGATACCTGCAGTAGAAAGTTATAGAACTCTTTACCTGGGGTGGAGCTACCACCGTGTTTATGGGTGTTCAATTGACCCCATCAACTGCATAACCTTTCCTCATTTATAGGATAAATTTGTCTAATAAAATCCATTCAATGAACAATAAAATAGAATCCATGTGGTTGATAACTTCTTGATTTTACTTTCCAAATAATTATAAGTTGCTTTTTATTTCACAATTCATTTTTCTGGCTCATCTCTGTTCTTTAACCAAAGATCATATCAATTAACGAAATCACAATTGACACGACCAGAGGAAACAGACCTGTGTAGAAGCAGTAGGTGACATATTTCCAGGTTTGGCGGTTGCTGACACTTTTTTCACCTCAGACAAGTAGGATTTCAGTAATGAAATTGGTGAAAACTGATTGGTAAGCTCAAAAGCAAAAGCTAAATTGACAGCATCGATCTGCCTTCCATTCTTCACCAGCACATTAATCACGCCTGATAACATGCAACAAAAAGTGAAGTCCATAAAATCTTCATGCTTTGTAAAAGATGCAGTACTAAGCAAAACTTTAAAAAAGAAAAAAAATAAACACGCAATTTAGATCCATTAATGGACCATCTCACTTCTAGTGGATATTGGAATCAGAAAATCTTCTAGCAAATCAAACAAGAAAAAATATTTAATTTAACCTAAACCTTAATCAAGAAAAGGTATGGCAAAAGATTAGCACTCTCCTCCTATCCACCAAATTGCAAGTTTGACAGCTGACTTTCTCAAATGAATTGCAATCGGTGAACTGGCGGGAATGCAGCTGAAGCCAGATAGAGAGCATTGAAAACAGAAAGAAGTGAAGCTGACAAAAAACCTAGTTTGATTTCTAGATGGCCAATTTGTAAGTATGGGGTCATTTTGTTCTGTTTTGGATCGGAATAAATGATAAGGTCTTCCCTAGAATGAGCTTATTTTATTTTACTAATTAAACATGGGACCAAAAGTTAGAAATGTGCATGAAAATTTAAAAATGATCAAAGGAGAGCTAAATCTTTGTCACACCACGCTTGGTTAGAAAAGCAACTGAAATGCTTGCATAATAACTACATAAAATTCTATCTTTTACTATGGTAAATTCAAAAAAATATGGCGCTAAATTTCATCATCCTAAGGTCAAAATGATTGATAGAGTTATTGGTTTATTAAGCAACTAAGTATGCATTGCACCTGAAAAGAATAGTGGTAAATAATGAAAAAATAAGGCACTGTTTACAAACCCCTCTAACGAATCAAATACTGCACACATAGGATGGGGTTTTGACAATTTAGACATAAGAAAATGTTTAAAATTTCAAATGTTTGCAGTTACCAACCTGGCATTTTATCTGACAACCCAAGGAAACGGCATAATTCAGCTGTCTGTCGACGACGAGAAACCATGGGAATTAGTTTGGTCAAGATTTCATCATCAAAATCTGAATTAATACCAAAAGTAGCCAGAAGCTGCAGAAATGCATGGGCCTCTAATGAATTTCCATTGTTGCCATCAACATCGAGATTATCTAACTTGGGTTTCCAATCTTCAGCAATCACTCTTGCTCGTTCCTTCACATTTTCTGAGATAATGCCAGATACAGAGTGAACATCAAGATTTACAAATAAACTGCTAAGGCATTCCATCAGCATGATACAGGTCCTGCGAAGTCCTAAGAGATTTGAATCTTTCCGAGCATCTGACTTTGGAGTTCCCATGCCATAGAAACCTTTCAGCAAGTCCAGAACCAGGGAAGCAGGGTCAGCTGCAGCCCTCAATGCCATAGGAATTTCCTCCCTTAATGTAGCAAGATTTTTGCGGTTGTCCGATATAAATTTGTGTAGTCCTTCTGAGTTCATCTGTTGGCAAAAACTCACCAATTCTGGATAAGACTTCACCTCTACAGGCATATTTTCAAAAGGCTTTTTCACCCTAGTATATTCACTATCTACAACAATGCGATCAGGCATTCTTTTCTCCATGACAGGTTCTTCGGCTAGGTTCTGTCTATATGTGGTACCTGAATCCAAAGAAAATGGCTTTCCCTGATTCTCCATTGCAGTCAAAATAGCCAAGACAGCGGCATCTCGCTTTTCTTGAAGCCTTTCAAGAGAATCTTGCTCCTTAGCCACAATAGCTGCTTTACGTGTCTCCAACATCTCTCTGGATTCAACTATTTTGGTTTCAAAGTCCTTTTCTTGTTCTTCAAGTTCATTGAATCGTCTTTTCAAGGACTTCTGAAGCCCACTAAAATGCTCTTCAAGCTGTTTCCATTTCAAGTTGAGAGTGATAGCACGGTGGCTTTCAAGTTCAGCAAATGCTTTCTGAAGTTGTTGTATTTTAGAGGCCGTGGAGTCCACTAGTGTGGCAACTGATATGTTGTCTTCCATGACATAGAAATCCTGGAATAAAATAAAGTCAATCATCGGGTCACCACAAAAACAAAAAGAAAAAAAAAAAGCAACCTCTGTTGAAAATTAATATTCAAAATAGATGTATTGAATATTTGAATGTTGAAAATAAAAATTGTAAAAATTAGAAATTTGTGTATGATGATGAAGGTAATGATGTAATTTATTTTTTTGGATTATTACCAAAGAAATTCTATAAATAGTCTCACCATTTGTGAAGAAATTCACAATTGAGTTGAGAGAAAAATATTATAGAGTGTGTAGTTTGATAATTTCGAGATTTTGATATTTTTATTTTTTTGACCATATATTTTTATTTTTTCATAACATGTTAGCAGCACGAAGCTCTAAAAGTCTTCCATATTTTTCCAAGCTCCAAAACAGAAGAAAAATGTAACAAAAATAATAATATTTATTTATTTATTGTATATATTTGATATATAATATAATGTTATTATATAATAAAGATCAGAAATAATAAAAATAATTTTTTCAAAAAAACTTGTTATAAATCCTGGGAAGATGTTAAGA
Source organism: Primulina huaijiensis (assembly GCF_012295235.1). Lineage (NCBI taxonomy): Eukaryota > Viridiplantae > Streptophyta > Magnoliopsida > Lamiales > Gesneriaceae > Primulina > Primulina huaijiensis. The sequence continues at coordinate 3,018,002 of NC_133319.1, read as the reverse complement.
CGACATCCCACACTCCCGGTAAGGGATACGACAAGTATAAAAGCCTATAAAATTTTTTTAAACAAAATACCTTATTACACCTCATTATAATAATGTGATATGATATACATAATTATTTAAACATGACTAATATTATATACACCATATTATTACCATAAAATTATACAAATACATACATTTATTTTTTTGTACACCAAGGGTCATAAACGGTAACAAAACGACTAGTTTTTGCCATATATATGATCTCAAAAAAACATTTCAATCATTCCAACTTTCTCTTCTTTTCTAAAAATTATTATTCTTCATCAAATTTTCGAAGAAAAAAAAAGAAGATGGCTTTCTCAAGATTATTTTTAATTTTTTTGGTTATAATACTCACGAATCTTGTATTTATCGGAGAATATCCTCCTCATGTGTTTTCTTTATTTTTACGAATATTTGTACTTATTGTTTATCCATTACTTTGTATTGCAATATTCATTAACTAATAAAATGCATCATAATTTTTTTTAGTACCATCATGTCAAACTTGGTAAAGCTCGAATTCATTGCTCTTGATATTACGGGGCAAAATTATATGACATGGACTTTCGATGTAGAAATGCATCTTGAGTCATTGGGTCTAAATGAGACCATAAAAGAAACTGACATATCCACATCACAAGAAAAGGCAAAAGCCATGATATTTTTGCGTCGAAATCTCGACGAGGGATTAAAATGTGTGTATCTAATTGAAAAAAATCTCATAGCTTTGTGGAAAGGATTAAAAGAAACATTCGAACATATAAGGGAAGTTATACTTCCGACCGCCCGGGATGAATGAAATACGTTGAGATTCCAAGATTTTAAGAAAGTCATTGATTACAACTCGACGATGTATCGAATAATCTCACAATTGAAATTTTGTGGGCACGAGATTACATAATTGGAAATGCTTGAAAAAACATTTTCCACTTTTCACGCATCGAATATAACTCTACAACAACAATATAGAGTGCGTTGATTTTTAAGATATTCTGAACTTATCGCCTGCCTCCTTGTGGCGGAAAAGAATAACGAGCTGTTAATGAGAAATCATCATGCATGACTCACTGGTTCAACGGCATTTCCTGAAGTAAATGTCATAAGCAAAAATGAATTTAAATCTGGAAATCAAAAGTAAAGTTACAGACAAGATTTTACTCGAGGACGAAATCAAGGTCGTGGTCGTGGAAGTGGTCGTGGTCGTGGACGCGGCCGTAGTTTTGAAAATAATCGAGATAGTTACTTCTATAAATCATCTCAAAAGAGCGTCTCAAACCATCCACTGAAAAGACATCATGAGAATATGAGTGTTAATGAGAATCACTCAAAAAGATTTGAAAGTTCTTGTTTTAGATGTGGTACTCCAGTACATTGGTCCCGTATTTGTCGAGCCCCTGAGCACCTTTGAAAAACTTTATAAAGAATCAATAAAGGGGAAAGAAAAGGTGACCAACTTCACTGAACACAGTGAACCTTTGAGCGATTCAACTCATTTTGATGTCGAAGATTTTCTGATTGATTTCTCGGACAATAATCAATTTGCTGGTGGATGGTTTGGGACGCTCTTTTGAGATCAGTTATAGAAGTAACTATCTCGATTATTTTCAAAACCACGGCCGCGTCCACGACCATTTCCACGTCCACGACCATGACCTCGACCTCGATTTCGTCCTCGACTAAAATCTTGTCTATAACTTTGATTTTGATTTCCATATTTAAATTCATTTTTACTTATGACATTTACTTCCGGAAATGCTGTTGAACCAAGGGTCGTGCCTCATGATTTCTTATTAACAGCTCGTTATTCTTTTCCGCCAAAAGGAGGCAGGCGATAAGTTTAGAATATCTCGAAAATTCATGCACTCTATATTGTTATTGTAGAGTTATATTTGATGCGTGAAAAGTGAAAAATGTTTTTCCAAGCATTTCCAATTCAGTAATCTCGTGCCCACAAAATTTCAATTGTGAGATTATTCGATACATCGCCGAGTTGTAATCACTGACTTTCTTAAAATCTTGGAATCCCAACGTATTCCATTCATCCCGGGCGGTCGGAAGTATAACTTCCCTTATATGTTCGAATCTTTCTTTTAATCCCTTCCACAAAGCCATGAGATCTTTCAATTAGATATTCACATTTTAATACCTCGTCGAGATGTCGACGCAAAAATATCATGGCTTTTGCCTTTTCTTGTGATGTGGATATGTCATTTTCTTTTATGGTCTCATTTAGACCCAATGACTCAAGATGCATTTCTACATCGAGTGTCTATGACATATAATTTTTCCTCGTAATATCAAGAGCAATGAATTCGAGCTTTGCCAAGTTTGATAATGCGGTACTAAAAAAATTATGATGCATTTTATTAGTTAATGAATATTGCAATACAAAGTAATGGATAAACAACAAGTACAAGCATTCGTAAAAATAAAAAAAAACACGAGGAGGATATTCTCCGATAAATATAAGATTCGTGAGTATTATAACCAAAAAAATTAAAAATGACCTTGACAAAGTCATCTTCTTTTTCTTATTCGAAAATTTGATGAAGAATAATTTTTAGAGAAGAAGAGAAAGTTGGAATGATTGAATGTGTTTGTGAGATCATATTTATAGGGCAAAAACTAGTCGTTTTGTTACCGTTTATGACCGTTGATGTACAAAAAAATAAATGTATGTATTTGTATAATTTTATGGTAATAATATGGTGTATATAATATTAGTCATGTTTAAATAATTATGTTTATCACATCACATTATTATAATTAGGTGTCATAAGGTATTTTGTTTAAAAAAACTTTATAGGCTTTATACTTGTTGTATCCCTTACCGGGACTATGGGATGTCGTCTTAACATCTTCCCAGGATTTATAACAAGTTTTTTTGAAAAATTTATTTTTATTATTTCTGATTTTTATTGTATAATAACATTATATTATATATTAAATATATACACAATAAATAAATAAACAGTTAAATAAATATTACTACTTTTGTTACTTTTTTCTTCTGTTTTGGAGCTTGGAAAAATATGGAGGACTTTTAGAGCTTCGTACTGATAATATGTTATGAAAAGGTAAAAATTTATGGTAAAAAAATAAAAATATCAAACTCTCAAAATTATCAAACTACACACCTTATAATATTTTTCTCTCAATTCAATTGTGAATTTCTTCACAAATGGCGAGGCTATTTATAGAATTTCTTTGGTAATAATCCAAAAAAATAAATTACATCATTACCTTCATCATCACACACAAATTTCTAATTTTTGCAACTCTTATTTTCAACATTCAAATATTCAACATTCAATAATTGAATACACCTATTTTGAATATTAATTTTCAACATGTAGTTTGATAATTTTAAGAGTTTGATATTTTTATTTTTTTACCATAAATTTTTACTTTTTCATAACAACCTTAAATTTTTCAGAAGAAGATTGTTTTTTATGGGAATATGTTGTTGTAAAGAAGATATAACATATAAGATATGTTGGTATAAGGAACACGGGAGATTCAGAAATGGAAATCCTTTTCCATCAAGTCATGAATGTGTGGAGCCAAAGATGCGAGAAAGAAGACAATCCATACAAAAGGCCGTGCGCATTGAAAGAACACAGAGAAAATTGATAAGGAAAAAGTGACATCTAGCGAACGAAAGTAATAATGATAGCCCCCACAGGAGCGAGAAATAATTAAGTGGGTATACATAGGGATAATGTCATCAAAAAAAAAAAAAGCATACCAAGTTAGAGATACTTCAATCAGCACACCCTGCAGAAATAAACCATTAGAATAAAGAAACGATGCACCAGAAAATAAATAAATAAAAACCCATGGTCATTTCTTGTGCAACAACTGATTTTGATTGGAAAAAAGAAACCATGTTGCTGAATTTGATTTGGTTTTCCAAATTATCAGGATAAAAAAATCAGTGATTTTCTAATTTTATCATTTTTTCTTTCTTTTATAATTATAATTTTATCATTAATGCGCCTTTCAGCTGTTGGCTCTTACTGGGTTATCAAATCAAGAGGTTGCAACGATAATGAGCTCTGACACAAGAACGCTACCAACAAGTTAAACTTACATCGGATACAGACAAGCAAATAGAAACTAGAAAAAAGAAAAGAAACCCGCTCCATCAATTCAACGACTTAAAAATAAATAAAGTTAAATCTTCATAACTTAGATCAAATATGCTTCACAAGAATAAACAGAAAAACATCATCAAAAAATTAGAAGTAAAAGTAAAATTAGAACTTTCATACGTGAAGTACACCACAAAACAAGGTTATTCAAGAATACACTCAGATTGAAGAACCAACCAACAAAGAAAAATAATCCAGTAACTTGAAACACAACAGAAGACCAGCAGCTCGGGGATCGACTAGCTAAACTTAGTTGATATAATTGGAGTCAGCAAAGCAAAAGATGAACGGCAGCTGGATCTGAAAACTCAAGGGAAGAAATAAAGCAACACACAAGAGAAATGGATAGAAGTGTTCACCGGATCGGCCGTAAGAGGTGGCGGAAAGTGATTTGGCGGCGGCTAATTCGGGGAATCAGACCATTTTGTCAGTTGGGTAGGAGGGTTTTTGCGTGCAGCGAATCCCTAAAATGAATGTTCGGGGAAGAGGAAAGTGAAGTGGCAGGGATGGGATGTTTTTATTAAGAGAAGTGAGTCTGACAGCTCGTATGCTGACATCACATGCACTTCCACTTCCCCTTGCCTTTTTCGTGGACCAATCTGACTAGTGCCAACTGTGAGGCTAAATAACACATAATTTTTATAAATTTATATATATATGTGTTATTTTTATAAATTTACATATTATTTATATTATATATTACAATATAATATATATATATATACACTCTTTTCGAGAACATACTTGAAAATAAGGAGCCNTTATAAAACAAAAGGTCGGAGGGGATGGTTCCCCCATTTTCCTGATTCTTTTTTCTATATCAATGTTTATGTCTAATAATGTATAAAAATATAATATCGTTCTTTCTAAGTTTCTCGAATTTGAATTTTACATTTTAAAATGATTATTCTAAAATTTATTTTGAAGTTTTCGAGAAGCTAAAGTAGAGAGTGTTTGAAAATAATTGTTTTTAAACTTATTTTTTAGTTAAATCACAATCATCTCTTTAAATCATATAAAATTGATCTATTTTAATTATCTAAAATTCGATACTCACATCATCAACGATGTGTTTACATACTTATTATTATATTATTATGAATATTGTATCAAATGTTAAGATTGGAACTTGGACCTAACTTAACCTTAAAAGCTAGCTTAAGAGGGAAGGACATACTTATTATTATATTATTATGAATATTGTATCAAATGTTAAGATTGGAACTTGAACCTAACTTAACCTTAAAAGCTAGTTTAAGAAGGGAGGATTGTCCAAGCCCATATATATAACTCCCAGGTATTTTATCTAGCCGATGTGGGATAACTAACACACCCCTCACGCTCAGGAATGAACATCTGGAGCGTGAAGTTTACAAATGACCCAAATATGGACAGAACGGGTGATTCAACACATAACGGTGGAACCTGGGCTCTGATACCATATTAAGATTAGAACTTGGACCTAACTAAACCCCAAAAACTAGCTCAAGGGGGGAGGATTGTCCAAGCTCATATATACAACTCCCAAATATTTTATCCAACCGATGTGGGATAACTAACATCAAAATTAATTTATTTTTTATAACATGAATCCTGGAAATATCATATAAACTTAATAAAACATTACATTCTTGCTTCTAACTTTCATGCAGCTAAATTTAGAAATGCTTTCTAGAAGTCGAAACTGAAGTTGACACTCACAGACAATCGAAAACAATTACATACCGCCAAAATCAGAAAGATCTTCCTAAAAACTGTCCCCACAGGATCTGAGCCGTTGATTTTAAAGAATTTGGTGGACCTCGCATATGAATTGGTGGACCTCGCATAAATGTGGTTAAAATTGGGTCTTTGATTACCTCATGTGGAAGTGCCCCATACTGTAGGGTGAAATATTCCCTAAAAACTCTCTTAAACACTAATGGGTCTTTAAGTTTGAAGCTGGTAAAATATTTATAACTGAGATTTACAAGATACTGGCCTATTTTAACAATTTGTAGGTTGGTGTTGAAGCAATCACAAGGTGAATTGCACAGCACCAATCATTTCACTTGGTGTGAGCCTACTGCCCGCAATAAATACACACCACTTGCTCCCTTTGAGAATATTTATCAAGGATACACACACACATCACCCATTTGCCCACATGCATGTTTTTAAATATAAATTGGGTGTCAAATAACATGACATCAGTTTAGAGTATATAGAAATTTTAAAAGTAATTGGTGTGCTTGATCGAAATGAAGGACAATAAATTGATTATTTATCGAGTAATTAATATGATTTTGTTTAATCAGATTTAATGTCTGTGGCATCGCTGTTCACAGCATTCCATGAGAGAGAAGCACCAACAGCACTGGGCATAACATATGGACATGAATTGATCACCACGGTTGTGCTAGGAGACACTTGATATGCCTGAACAATAGTATTAATAGCTTCCTTTTGCTGGTGTGCACTAACAGAAAATTTGTTTGTTACAGCAAGGCCAGGGCCCAAGGAACACCAAGAGATTTTGCCTCATCTAGGAATACAGACCGAGCTGGTGGTTGTGATGCACTCGAGCCATATCGAGGCACTCGGTGGGACAAGTTATGTACAAGAACAACCAAAACGGGAGGCCTCCATATTCAAATTCTGAAATTTGAACAGGGGGGAATAAGTGATACACGCACCTCCAATTTACCATTAACAAGCTAAACAAATGTATACAAAACAAGTAAATGAAGCACGTGATAATACTTCATAGGTCAAACAAGTTACCAATGACAGGCTGAGATAGTCAAGTGGATAAAAGTACATGGGTTTTGAGAGGGTCCATTTTTTGTCAATCGTTCATCGCATAAATAAAAATGACAGCACAAATTTCCCATTCTAGCAAGGATAAGAAAAGACATTCAGGATTTCAGACGACCCATTACCAAAAATTGGCATAAGAAGAACTGAATTTGAACACCCCCATTGAATATTTGGACAAAGTCATTTTCTTACATTTGCAGACAGTAGTAATTTACCAGGATACGTATCAAAGGGTTAAAAGGGAAAATTTTCTAAATCACTTTCCTCTTGTTTTTGAAAGACAGATCGAACAGAAACTACTTGTCACACGTACAATTCTGGAAACAATCAACATAAATTTGGAATGCCAATTTATGAAATGTTAACAAGAACTAAATAGTCACACAAACATAAATGGATGGAAACAGATTTTAAGAGTGCTGGTACTAGATCACCAGAACAAACCTGTAAATTTATTCCTGCAGAATCTGTATACAACAAACCACCAGCAACACCTTCTCGAACATTCGTGTATGTATTAAACGCGTCTAGACTTGAATTGTTTGTAGTTCTGCACTGATCCAAGATTGACTTAAGAAGAGAGGTCTTACCTGAACCCTACATGATGCACAAGCTTCTGTGTTAACCATGAATGAATATTAAAGATTCTGTCAGCCTTAGAGAATAATAGTGCATTATACCTCAAGCCCAATCAATCACACCCTGTGGTTTCGAATATAAACCCCTTTGGTAACAGTCGAAAAATCAGTAGTACAAAATACAACAAAATCACTAAGACCGTCTGGATGGATGAACTTTTCCTCCATTTCTACAGACATATTCTGATTTAACTTTAGATAAACACGAGTTGGATCAATTGAAGGAAATAGGAAGTAAATCACAAGATGTATATTTTGTTTACTAAGATGTTAGTTAGGTTAACTGTTAACACCAACCAACTTAAACTCATTTAAAAAGGGGTCCGATCGATCAACGTCATTTACTTCTGCCACCTTTAGCCATAACTATGACTCCTCTGATGGATCATAAGAGCATCATAGATATCAAGATCCTTCTGCCCTCATATCTAAGTGTTTTGCATGCATGTACGGATAGTGTCCTTGAATAAAATATACCAAGAAATTTATCATTAAAAATGAGCCATGCACTCGAGTAATCCATGCCTGCAAACTATAATGGAGGACATTTTTTGGTTCTGTGGTATTTCAGCTATATTCCAGTCTCTATGTTGTTGTTGTGAGTGTGGATTAGTTGCAGTTGGTTCCTCCGAGTTTCTGGGCAGTTTGTGCACTCCGAGTGTCTGTTGATGACCTCCTTCACTGTGGAAACAGCAGATCGCGCTAGTTCAGAGCATGGGCACAATGATTTAGTACCTCTATCTTCTAAAAATAATGATAATGTCAATGACCAAGGTAAACAGCAATGGATGGTTGATGGTAAACAACATCAACATGCTAAGGGTGTCGATTGTGCATGGAAAGGATGCTAAGACAGCTAGGCAGCCTCGCTGATTAACAAGGGAAACTTAAGTCAACTTGTTTAATTTATTTAAGAACAAAAATATTCCTACTTTCGTCCAATGAAAGTTATTATGAAAACCAATTTTGATAAATTATAAAATAAATAATTGATTTGTTAATAACTACATTAAAATATACACACACAAATTATCGTGTACACGTGGTACTATTTAATAAAGTAAGAGAATATTAATATATTTTAATAACTCTTTTTAATGTGTTTACGTTGCAAATAGATCGATAGATTTTATAATCGTGAATTTTAAATATATTTTTTAGTTTTCGAAAAACAAAATCATAAACTTTAAATTCATATCTCGCATATTTATATAGTATTTTATATTAATTATGATAATTTTCAAGTTCATTTATCAATAGATATATATATTTGAAAGTCGTTTTAATTTGTGTAACTAATGTATAAACAAGTAAAATATGTATTTAAGATTTTATATATTGTTTATTGTTAACATCAAAATATAATCGAAATATATGTATTTCAAACATCTCTTATCAGAATGCAAATAAAGGGAAAAAAAATCAGATAAAATGTCCAATTCAGTACTTCCATTTATTTTCACACGAATTCCCATTAATTCCATTATCATGTCGATATATTTTAAAATTTGTAAAGCAATCTCACATCACAATATTCAATAGCTTGGTGGTTTTTTTTTAAAAAAAAATAAAAAATAAGTAACTCCCCGTATTCAACTCAAATTTTCATCGCCCACAATTTTTTTTATAAATCTAATAGAATATTGAAGACTTTCTTTGCTCTATTTTATTTTAATTTATGCGTGTTTAACAGTATGATTTGGTTCTAAATGCATATCAACGGTTCATATTTGATCAATTTTTTAGTAGATCTCTTGTGAGACGTTCTCACGGGTCTTTATCCGTGAGACAAGCTAATAATACTCATATTTACAATAATAAATAATATTTTTGATATAAAAATTATATTTTTGATGAGTGACATATGTCATGGATGAAGACTCGCACGACTATGTCAAAAAAAAATTGTGTGTTTTTTCCGAACTTTGGGGAAATTGGTGAAAAATCCCTAATCAAAACATTTATTTGGGTTCACTCCTTACCCACAAAATTGTGGTACTATGTCATAAAATTGTGGTACACTTCATGTGGAAATGTGGTACTAAAAAAATATCCAGAGACTGAACACAAAAAAAAGGAACGGCCGGGGAGTTGAGTCCCATTTCCCGAACTTTATATGCATAGATAGCTAAACGATTAATCATGGGCGGTTGGATTTGGCATAAAGACGATGGCTGATCGAATTTTCCATTCAATTTGGATTCTGAATCTGCCAAATAATAAATGCGGTGCACCGCACAAATGTTTCGTTTGAATAAATATCAAAAACGTTTTACAAAGAATCTTGTTCAAACATTTATTTTAATTATTTTTTTATTATAAAATATTAAAAATCTTTTTTAAGGACTTAAAACAAACGGACAATTAGATTTTGAAATAAAGATTGATCTCTCTTTTTTGAAACTGCCCAAGATTTTCTCTCTTCGGCGCAAAGACAACACAGGTGAGGAATCTCTCTCTCTGTCCGTTCATGGCATCTTCTTCCTTAACCCTAGCCATCGTCGCTTTGGCAACTTGGGTTTCTCTAATTTCACCCACGCACTCCGCCACGTGCACCTCACAGACCTTCACCAACAACAAGCTCTACGCTTTCTGCAACGACCTTCCCTTTCTCAGCTCTTACATCCATTGGGCCTACGATCCGGCGCCGCGCACCCTTTCCATCGCTTTCATTGCCCCTCCGGACCGGCCAGACGGGTGGGTCTCATGGGCCATCAACCCTACGGACACCGGAATGGTGGGCTCGCAGGCCCTCGTCGCGTTTAGGGATGCAGATGGTAAGATGACGGTGAAGACTTACAACATCTCATCTTACGTGTTAAAGGAGTCCAAGGTCTGGTACGAGGTGAAGGAGGCGACGGCGGAGTTTTCCGGCGGGGTCATGAGGCTTTTTGCCACCTTGGTTTTGCCGGAGGGGGCTGCGACAACGGTGAACCAGGTCTGGCAGGTGGGGCCCTCGGTCACCGGTGGGGCGCCGACTAAGCATGCGTTTCAGCCAGCAAATCTGAACTCCAAAAGTCGTCTTGATTTGTTGAGAGGAGAGAGCACTATTATCCCGGTCGGAAACTCTAGAACCACGAAGAGGAATGTGAGTTTCTTTCTTTCTATAGTAAAAAGTTGTAATATATTCATCAGGAATATTTATATGCTCCATTTTTTCCTATGGATTTTGATATGAAATAATTTTTTTTAAACCATGGTTGATAGCAGTATGAAAGAAAATACTCAAATTTCCGATAAAATATGTTCCTACATCATTAGTAAAATATTTTTCTACGTTCTTAATTCCTCTGTCACCTTCGTTTTCATTGATTGAAGGAAGACTCGAGTAAAAAATTTTGGAGCTCGGTTGAGTGGAAATACTTTATAATTGTTTCTTGCCTGATATGTATTCTGATTTAACTGTTTTTACTTGGAACGATAGTAATATTTGTTTTAATTAGTACAGATTCATGGGATACTGAATGCTGTGAGCTGGGGGATTATGTTTCCCATTGGGATCATCATCGCGAGGTACATGCGGGTGTTTCCATCCGCCGACCCAGCTTGGTTTTATCTTCACATTTCCTGCCAGGTATCGGCCTATGCCATTGGAGTTTCTGGTTGGAGTACAGGGCTTAAGCTCGGAAGTGAATCAAAAGGTGTTAGGTATGCTAATCATGGCAATATCGGGATTGCGCTCTTTTCCTTTGCAACTCTGCAGGTATCACTATCCGATCAACTTTCTTGAATTCATGTTTTGTTTGTTCGATCGTAATTCGTTTATTCAGATTTCACTGTTTCAAAACAAGGAGGGATGAATTAGATAGAGGGCTGCGGAAAACAAAATCAGTTTTAAAATTTAAAATACATAGTTTTAACGTATAATCTAATTTTAAAATCAAGATGCTGACCTTGAATCTGTTGTGAAGCGTGCGTTTGTCAATTAACTGTTTTAACTTGCAAATCACAAAAGATTTATGACATGGTGCATATGGATTATTTAGACGTCTGGCCTGCAAACGCAATGTTTTGCATTTAAACTGTTTTACTCTGTAGTACCTCTAACTTGCGTCACCGATTTTAGTTAATGTGTTTGGCTTTGCATGTACCTTCTCTCGATTGTCCTCGAGATCTCGAAAAGATCACAGATATACGTTTTGTCATATGTCTCTTGAAAAGATCACAGATATATACGTTTTGTCATCTGGCTTATATATCGACTTTGTATGTAGATTTTTGCGTTGTTATTGAGACCCAAAAAGGACCACAAATATCGGTTTTACTGGAATATCTACCATCACAGCATTGGATACGCGATTGTCATCCTTGGCATCATCAACGTGTTCAAAGGTTTTAACATATTAAAACCTGAACCGAAGTGGAGAAATGCATACATCGGTGTGATTGCTGTACTCGGAGGTTTAGCTGTGTTATTGGAAGTAATCACATGGATCGTCGTTCTTAAGAGGAAAACATCGAGTAAGTCAACCAATCCATACGATGGCTATGGTAATGGAAATGGCAGGCAAGAACATATGGACATATGATCAGTTGGTGTTGTACTAGATGAAAGTTTCTGATACTTAAAATATTCATCATGTTTCCTCAACTTCTGTGTGTTGTTTTGCTTACTTCTTTTCGAGTCCATGTTCACTGATGTTGTAATTAATTTCGGCACAAGATAGATATATTTATATATGGATGAAATATTTTTTTCTATTATTTACCTTCGTCCATAGGCCAATTAAGTTTCGTGATGGCCTGCAACTCAAATGCTGCATGTCGCAGTAAAATTTACTCACATGCATAAGCGAATCACGCGCATGAAATTAAGCCGTCGTTCAAATGGGATTTTCCATATTATACGCATAGAGATATTACATAATTAAATGAAAAATTGTTCATTTCAAGAAATGATATGATATTAGGCTATGAACTGCTATTTATTGAGACGGTCTCACAAAATATTTTTCTTTAAGACAGATAATCTGATTCGTGTTTAGAGTAAAAAGTAATATTTTAACATATAAATCGGATGAAGTGAGAGATGTACCTCAGAAAATTGATTTGTTATCTTCTTTTTCTGGTGAAATTTTGTGATAGGCTAGAATAACATGTTGTGACTTGTGCCTAACTGATAATGTCGCCTGGTCAATTGAGGCCAACCCCAATAATTCATGTTTCCTTTTTCTTTCGCTTTTGATTATGCTCGTAGCTTTTTGCTGCTTTTTTGTGGATTCTCATTCGTACCAAATTATAGTATTTTCAGAGTAAGTTGGTCTTCTCAATCTCATAATGTTTGTAGCTTTCGGAGCAAGAAAAAAGAAAAGATTGTCAGGAATATTATGGTTCGTATTGTTTTTACAGTATACTTTTATTTGGGAAAGATAATCATCAATTATTTGGTCGAAATGTTAAAGAAGAGTTCTTTTACCAAACGTTTGGTTGTAATTTTATGCATTGATTTTATTTTATTTTTCAAAAAATGATAAATAAAAACTTCCGGTAACCGTTTGAGCCGTACTTCAAGTGGACGATGATATTACTCGTATTCATAATCTTGATAAAGTAATAGCGGGTGATATAGTAGAATTTGAAGAAATATAATAGGTTATTACTCTGAATTTGGATCAGTCAAATTATTAGATACAAAATTATAATATTACCCTTTATATTTTGATTAATTTATTTTTAAAAATTTATCAAATTATCTTAAATCATACTCAAATATTTTAATAAACACAAGATTATTTATCTAAAAGAACACAAATAGGAAGTAATGGATCACAGAAATTGACGACCCGCTCGGGCTTTACTTAGAAGCACAAATTTACTAAGACAACTCTTGGTCAATAAGCTTTCTTTCGGATCTCGAAACTAATTTATATTATTTTATTCGAGATTTTTGTGGTGGATCTTATTATTGCGCAACAATTATGAATTAATTGTCCAAAATCAGTAACAACGTGAAATTTGTCGCCATTTGCATGTAATGACCGATGGACGCGTGACCAAATCGAAAGTGGGCCTTACGCATCGTAAAGGTGACGTCATTACTCCATCACTCAATCGTCACCCTAGGCTACGAGTATCATCTAATGCATTGGGCCGAGATGCGGGAAGAATTCGAACATCTCATGTGGTTTTATGGGCTGACTAAATAATTTGGCCCAACAGTGAAAATTTTATAATGAAAAGATCCGTCCAGTATAAAACCTTCAAACCCTATATTGGATTCTTCATACCTTGCAGGAGTCCCAGCCGCTGCGTTGCCACCAGGTTCGAATCGAAGCCTTCCTTTCGTTATACGAATTCTTCTAATCTGTAGATAACAAGTACGCATTTGAATCTCTTCATTTATTTTTATTGTAATTACCTATCCTGATTCTGTTCTTTGTCGATTTGTTCGCTTTCCGTTCTTGTAAGTGAAATATTTTCGTTTGTAATAACGAGGGACTATGACGAGTTAAATGTTTACACTTTGGTAGCTGTTTTTGTTCATGTATATGGTGGAGAAAAAAATTTCATTTATATTTTTGTGAAAATGAATTCCCCGTGTCTGTTTTACATACACTAAATTTATGCAAGCGGTTTGTTTTTGAATATGGATTGATTTTATTTAAACTCAAGCTGCGCTTTAGCATCTTTCTACTTGGAAATGCATTTTTACTTACAAATTGTTTAGTGTTGTGTCTTTTATTATCTTGTGCCAGTATGTTCATTCCGATAATTTATGTGGATTGAGGAATAGGGTTCTGTATTCATATTTGTGGTTTAAAACTAAATGTTATCTTTTAGAAGACATGGCTGTACCGTTGCTGAGCAAGAAGATTATTAAGAAGCGTGTCAAGAAGTTCAAGAGGCACCAGAGCGACCGATTTGTGTCTGTGAAGGTCATTTTTTGCTTTAATCCGCTCATAAAGTTTTACTTATTGTCTCAATATAATGAATCTATACTTGAATCTCTCATGAAAATTTGAGGTTAATATGCGATTGGAATTTGTGAACTTCTTTTTTAGCTTTACTTGTGGCCACTTACTTTGATGTGTTGTGGCAATGCTGGTTAGTTGACTGATGAAATGGTTTAGTGACTTTTTCATGTTTTGAAACTGACTGATTTCTCATTTCATGACGCCTTCTCCATTTTTACCATCAATTGTCTTTGTTTTTCTCAATATGTGTTTACTTGTGCCAAGCATCTGGGGCGCTGTGGCTGAATTCTCCTACGCCAGATTCTAGAAGATTTTTTTTTAAAAATCAATCATGATTGTTGACATTGATATTTGATAGTTGTTTCAATTATGTTTTAGGGTCACTTGAATTTTGGATTTGTGAATCAATATTTTAGAGTTTTCATCTTCGAAGTTTTCTAAATCAAACACTTTTAGAGTTTTCATCTTCGAAGTTTTCTAAATCAAACACTTTTGTGGCTTCTGTATTTATCTTGTTCTGAATTATGATTTTTGTTTGGTGACAGACAAACTGGCGCAGGCCCAAGGGTATCGATTCCCGTGTTAGAAGAAAGTTTAAAGGATGCACCCTGATGCCAAATATTGGTTATGGCTCAGACAAGAAGACTCGCCACTATCTTCCAAATGGATTTAAGAAGTTTCTTGTGCACAATGTCAAAGAACTGGAAGTTTTGATGATGCACAACAGGTTTGTAATATTTCACAGGCCTTTGTACTTCCTTTTTCGCTGAACCATCTTCATTACTTGCTCCAAATTTTGTGCTTATCGACTCTTTACTCAATTTTGTTTTATCAGGACATATTGTGCTGAGATAGCTCACAATATTTCTACAAAGAAAAGAAAGGAAATCGTGGAACGGGCGGCTCAGTTGGACATTGTTGTGACCAACAAATTGGCTAGGTTGCGCAGCCAGGAGGATGAGTAAGCAGTCAGTATTGTTGTTTATCTTTTCTTATGCTGTCATTACCAAGTAGCAATCAACAGATAGAGTTGCAATTTTCATTGGGAAATTTTTGTTTGGAATTAATAGTTCTGGATTCTCATGTATGACATTCTTATCTCATGTAGACTTGCGATGATATTTTCTCTTACATTATGTCGTGCTACATTTACTTTGTTTTTACCTCATATTAGCTAGTTTCTATTGTTAATGGGTTTAACATGGTTTCACCATCTGAACGTCACCAATCACCCTAGCACTTCAAGTGGTCTGACCCAAATCTGTGCATTACCAACGAAGTTTCGTTTCTAGATTCTTGAACTCCCTCATCTTCAGCGCCTTCAAAAATTGAAATTTCAATCAAACTCGTAGGTAGCACTTAGCAGCAGGTATTTCCAAGGGGTTCAGCTGAATTTGTTTGGTTTTTCATGTCACCCTTCGTGTTGGTGAACATCAACAATCTTGATGGTTTCTACTTTCTGAGACAAGGTTTCTTGCCTAACCCCTGCCATCGCAATCAGTTTTCTTGGAGAAAGATGACTGTTTTAAGTAGTAAATGGTATAAATATACTTTTTCTTCATGTTATCCTGTTAAAATTCTCAACTTTGGTAGTATTTTTAACGATACATATTTTACATGCCAACATATGTATATATTTTTTGATTCACATTCCAAAAGTTTTGGATGCTATTCAAAACATAATTCAAAGAGAATTATTTCAAAGCTAATGAGATTCACATTGTTTAAGTTTGTATGGATTTGAAATTTGTGGATTTCGATTATTGTTTTATTGGTGGTAAAGATATAATAGTTAAAATTTTAAATTCATATTTTATTTATACAAATATAATTGATTTCAAATTAATATTAATATTATATAAATATCTAAAGAGGAGATTTGAAATTTTATGATTTTACATTTAAAAAAAATTTTAAAATATATTTAAAATTCATTAATTCCAATGCAAGAAGAAACACAAGTTGTTCTAACAATTTCTTAGCCACAAACGAACACTTTTTATGAACGAAATAATTATCAAATTGCAGTTGAATGTATATTTGATGTTGTAGTTTTTCTTAAAACGTACGGTAAAAAAATCTTGATGAAGAAAGCATGTCCACTCATGAGATGAATTCTAAAGTTGAATTAAATAGACACGGAAAACATAAGAGTTTGTATAATATTTGGTTGAGGGAGTTGGGAAAACTGGAAACGATAAATTTAAAATTTCTAATTAATTAGATCAATGTTGATGATATCAATTAATAACACAACTATTTCCAAATTTGAGCCAAACACGAGACGAAAGAATAACGAGCAATATTATCCTTTTGCATCAAATGGTATAAGAAAAAAAGATAGCATTTTGGTTTATAGTCTCGATTTGCATCCCCATCTTTAGGGGGGAAAACAAAAACAGCAACAGAAAACTTTCAAGTTAACCCAAAGGCATACGTAGTAATATGAACTGAATCAGTTTGTGAATGATACTTATATATACAAAGAAATATAGTTTTATTTATCGAGTCTTTCGTACCTAGCTTATTATTTTGTTTAATGTTGTGTATTCTATATAAATAACAACAGCACTATAATGTAGGAACCTATAGATTAATTGAAAAGTGGTCCTCTGATGTGAAATACATGTGCTTGGGTTGCAATAGTTTTGATACTCTAACCGCAAGATTTGGTAAAAACTTTTTTATAGGTCAATTAATTTAAAATATTTAATCAATGAGTTGTTCTAAATTGATGAAAAGTGGTTAGACTCTAACCTCATCCTACTTAAATGTGATGCTAACCATTACCATTTCTAATCTTTGTAGATTCGCAACAACCACCACCATGTGAGCTTAGAAAATCCTATTCGCCTGGCAATGCTACACATTGGAAGAAGTTATCTCAGGCAACAACAGTCCATATTAAATGAATTGGGTGGAAATGTTGATTAACTTATTTGATATTAGAGTTCTAGGTTTGATACGAGATCTCGAGTTCATGAATGAATTACTTATTTTTTTATATGATAACTAATAATAAGTTAACCCTTTTTGTAAAAATTAAAAAACAAGAAAATTGTCATGTTGGATTTGGGTGGGATGGTTGTTGACCCATATATCTTTGTTCTGATTTTCTTCATCGGATTTTTGGTCATTCTCCTTTGATGCAAACACTCTTTGGACGTAGGACTCCACGTCAAGTTTCTCATGTCCTTCACTGCTGCCGTCTACCTCCGTTGATTCAGGTATAAACGGCGGTCTGGGCATATCAACGATTGAGTCCCAATCCACGGCCTTGAAGAAATCATGGCCCTTGATTTCACCAACGGAGATCCTCTTCCTCGGGTCTTTCTCTAGCAGTTTTCCAATCAAGTCCCTTAACGGAGTCAATCCCCCCGTTAAGTCCGGTTGCTTGGTTATAATTCGGTAAAATGTTTCCTTCCGATTAACTCCTCGAAACGGAGTGGTACCGTAGAGCATCTCGTAGAGCATGACACCTAAGCACCACCAGTCGACGGAGAAATCGTGGCCGTCGCCACGTATGATCTCCGGTGCCACGTACTCCTCCGTGCCGACGAACGAATTGGATTTCTCCGTTGAATCGGATTCGGAGCTGGTTGAGTTAGCTCCGAGGGTGGCGGAATGTTTCGGGGAGATTTCGGGATCGCGGCGGTTAAAGGGAAGACAGAATGTTTTTTTCTTCCTGGACGGCTTAATATGGGGCTCTGGTTTGGTGATGATTGGACTGGTTTGTGCAGACTTTGATGGGAGTTTTGTTGAGAGATCGAAATCCACGAGCATTAGATGTCCGTTTTCCTGAATCATCACGTTTTCTGGTTTCAAATCTCTGTAAACAATGCCTAGTCCATGGAGATACTCCAATCCCAACACCAACTCTGCTGCGTAAAACCTGAAAATCGATCAAACAAACAATCGTTGGAAAATGCTGAAATGAAGCTGGAAAATAGAAGCGATCAGTTACCTGATTATATCATCGGAGAACATTCTTTCAGTTTGCTTTTTCCTTAAATAATTGAGATCACGGCCGGGACAGTAATCAACGGCATATCCGACGATCTTATCAGTTACCAAAACGCCATGAAGCTTGGGCAAGAGTGGATGATTGAAAGAGCCTAACACATCTCTCTCAAACCAAATTCTTCTGTATTCATCGCCACGACCACTGCTACTTCCCGTGGTGGTTTTGTGATGCTTCTTTTTCTCAATTGAAGATCTGGAGATTGCTTTGAGGGCAAGCAATTTCCCGTCCCCTTGTGTTTGAACGAGGAAAACCACACCTTTGGCACCGCGTCCGAGGGCAGAAATAATATTCAGGCTGTTTAAATTCAGAGAGATTGTCGTACCATCGTGGTGATCGCCGCCGTGCATGGCGGAGTAAGCTGGCGGAAATAAGGATACTGTGCACACAGAAATATTAATGCGGCGAAGAAAGTAGAGGTATGATTTTTAATAGCTGTGCTCTACGATGTAACCATTAAATTTATAGTGAGCGGCCCCCTGTACGTCATCCTTTTAATTTCACACCCAAAATATAATTTATTATATCATTATTATTCAAATGAAAAAAAAATAACAGTAAATTTCAAAACAAGAAGATGACAAAGTCTAAACTTTATATTTGATTTGGCTTTTTAATAATTTTCGTGGGAAAAAATATTCAAACTAATGTGTTTATAAAAAAAGTCGTTATCTTATATAAGTCTATAAATTCATATTCGTGAGATGAATATATCTGATTCATATATGTAATTAATATATTTCACTCAAATAGACTGTATATTTTTTACAGAAAATTTCCACTAAAAAAACATATATTATACAATATTTTTTGATAAATAACCAAAAAAAAAGAAGATAATTTAAAGATAAACAATAATCAAAAAGCTGACATGGAGACTGTCATGGAATTTTTTGTGTCAGAAAAAATATGATAAAAATTTATTTATGTGAACTCACCAGGTAACAATTGTTTTAACCTGACATTCAAGATTAAATTCCATTTGTCCATTGATAATTTATTGCCAGTCAAGTGGATGATAAAAATAAAAAAAATTAGTTTGTTTTTCATTATAATTTTCAAAATTATTAAAATAGCTTCATTTACTAATTAATTATAGTAAACAAATTCGTAATTGTAAACATGCAATTTCACATCACACGACAAGAAAAATGAGATGTTTGAGGACGTCAATTAAAATATTTGAAACATAATCTGACTTAATATTAAAATGTCAAAGCCTTAATAAATTTATTATTTTACAAAACTGAATAGATTTGATTTTGGGGTACCTTCTGGAAATCCTCGCAAAATTGACTGTTTATTAAAACATATTTATTTATTTTTTATTTTTGACTTGATGTGGAGATTAAAGCCATGCCGTAATTGCCAAATTTCTAAATATATGGAGACTTTTTTATTTTAAAATATTTATATTGACAAAACAATATAATTGAATTTTTTATATATATATTAACGTGATTCAACCTTGTTTGTAAAATGATGTGAATTTAATTTATTTGTTTCCTAATAAAGTGTATAGTTTTTTTTAGCTCGACAANTGAATAATAATGGGAAAGGAAGAAGGAATAGCCCCTAAAGTTCGGAGTTCTTCGTTCGCCCCCGAGCGCAGAGTGCCGCTCATTGNATACCTCTTTAAAACTATAAAAGTTGTATATTTTCATTAAATACAAAATATTATAAAAATCAGTTTTAGTAAAATGATGTATTCTCTTATCAATGTCATATCGACCTTACAAAATTTTTTAGAACTATTAATTTTATTATTATTTATCCAAACTTTTGAATTTTTAAATAATTATATCATCATTCTTAATAAAAAAAANGAGGCCTCAGTAGGAGAAGAAGCCCGGGCTTTTCTCTTGCCCTTATCCTTTTTAAGGACCCGAGAAGTGCAGGAAGAAGAGGGTTTAGTGTGTTGGGTTTTTGGTTTTTTGGAGATTTGGGGAGGGGGGCAACGACGAGGAGGAGAAGGGGAAGAATCGGAGCGCATCGCGGTGGACTCATAACCAGACGNATTTATTATAAGAAAATATTGTTTTTTATAATTAGATTTTTAGTTCGAGATTTCTTTTAAACTTAAGATCATTTTGTTTATATGAATCTTGTTCGCGAGCTTTAGGCCAAAGCTTGGCATCATACATAGTTTGCATCTTCCGATTCTTTCTTCCCAAGTTGCGCAAGCATATGGTGACAAATGCTTGCACACATTTCCAAGCCTTAGCTAAGCCTATCTCTTTCAACGCTAGCAAAGGTGCTTTTGATTTTTTATACGAACCGTAATTCTCGAGTTTCGTGTATAGTATGTGAGTTTGTGTATACTATTATTATCATACGACTTTTTTTTTGACGATCTTATGTGTCAGTTTTGTGATACGGATATTTTATTTGGNTTTACGAGTTGGGGAGAAGATACGGTAGAGGATCGTCGGAAATAAGGACTTTGGCACGTCGGAGCTTTGAGGAAAAATTTTGCAAGGGCTTCGCCAAGAGTTTGAATTTGAGAGTGATTTTTTGGAAATAGATGAGTTACTATATATAGAGTGAGGGAATTAATCCCCACCGTTGTTCCAAGCACACGTGAACGATCAGGATGCACCTCGGAAATTGTGCGGGTATACGAAGGGACACGCACAATTATTAAAGTGTCAGACTTATCGGCTCCTCGGGATGCAAAACGTTTCTGACCGTTGGAATGGAAGGGCACGCGTCATTATGACACCTCATCAATAGCCCGGGAGATATGAGGCCCCGGCACTTTATGTTAACCCCGGGAGATATGAGGCCCCGGCATTCTATGTTAACCCCGGAAGATATGAGGCCCCGACACTTTATGTTAAGCCCGGGAGGTGTAAGACCTCGATACTTTATTTTAAACAGGGGGGATTTAGGTGCTGGCGTTTCAGTTTGTCATTTATCAGTTATTATCGCAAAGTAAAAAACAAGGATAAACAGAGAAACGTTTTATTTATTAANATAACATGTCTTACAAGTCAGGATGATTATATGCGTATCCGCTCGGATATCATCATAACTCATTAATAAAGTTTTGATGATAATAGAAGTTACTAAGTTATATGACTTTTTAAAAAGGGATATGTGATTTAAACTTATGACCTATTACTTAAATATCGGAAATCAAGTGATTTGCACTTATAACCTATTACTTTAATATCGAAAAGCATGTAATTTGTCATTTCATTATTTAATTGATCGGAATAAATATTGATGTTATTGAAATTATTCCNGCTCCGGTGGAAGTCTTGGCAAAGCTATCTAAATCTGCTATATTCTTCAGGATCTTCATCTCCTTTTTAAGCATCAGNCAAAAGAAAAGTCACTAGGGAAATTCGTGAGATTTTGTCATCTATATATCATGAGGAAGTTTTTCGTAAGAACATCTCACGGATATATTATTATGAGATCGATCAATCTGATTCATATTTATCATGAAAATAATATGCTTGACATAAAAAATAATATTTTTTTTATGAGTTGAGTCAGATTGGAAATTCGTTTAGCAAAATTGACTTGTGTCGTAAGACGATTTCACAAAAAATTTTATGATATATTTTNTCTTCGAACTACTTGAACCTACCATTGTACTTCTCAGATATTTATTTGTCGTTGAGGGTTACTATATATAAGGGAAAGGAATGAATCTCCACCGTTGATCCAGATCAAATCGGATGATCAGAATGAGTCTAGGAAAGGGTAACAGGTATGCGAAGGGACGCGTACGCATATCGATGCGTCAGACTTATCTGATTCTCGGAATACGAAACGATTTTTCGGCAGGAAGTTAATGCTAAACGCATGCGTCATAAATGATACCCTACGGACTTCCCAAGNGCTTATATTATACAAAAGATTATAATATAAATCATTCTAGTATCTTTGTTATTATACAGCATCCATCTTCTTATCTCACGAACCAAACAATGCTTATAATTTTTGTCTTTGATTATGTTGAAGAAATGCACCAATAATTAATAACATACAAACAAATGTTACACATAAAATAATGAAAATTTCACAGCCACAAGTTAATTCATCAGACACGATTATAAACTTGTTATTTAAAATTTGAAAACTAGAAAGTGTGTTGATTTACCACTCTAAAAATGATCATCTTGTAGAAATTTGTTGGAAAATAAAATCATATTTAGAAATTAAAGATATGTTAATGTTTATATTTTGCTCACATCCATCAAAACTTAGAAGTAACGATTTAAAATTTTTCGAACACAAGAGTATACGAAATGGCTCGTTTAGTTTCATAAACAATTTAAGATTGAGACAAAATTTAAAAAAAAAAAAAAAGAATAGATAAATTTGAAATTACTCAATATAAAATTTTTTCTTACAAAAATTAAGGTCTAAGGTTGAGTGGTGGGGCTAAACGGCAGAATTGGGCTTCCAAAACTGAACCCACTTGAAAGCTCGTAACCAACCTGCCAAGTTTTTACATTCAATGATCGTACATATACAATATGATAAATGAATCTCTTATTTGCTGCAG
Source organism: Primulina huaijiensis (assembly GCF_012295235.1). Taxonomy (NCBI): domain Eukaryota; kingdom Viridiplantae; phylum Streptophyta; class Magnoliopsida; order Lamiales; family Gesneriaceae; genus Primulina; species Primulina huaijiensis. The sequence continues at coordinate 2,994,930 of NC_133319.1, read as the reverse complement.
AAAAGATAATTTACTCACTCGGATCCAACTTCAATTTTTTACCAAATACTAATCAAGTATTCGATATTCCATATTTATTGTCTTTAAGTAATAAGTAGTTTTGGGCTTTTTCTCTATCATTTGTCGTTGTGGTTTGGTGATACCCTTGTAAAGGCCTGGGCCCAATTGGAAAGCCCAGAANAACTATTTTAGGGATGGGTGGTGATACCCTTGTAAAGGCCTGGGCCCAATTGGAAAGCCCAGAATAGAGGTCAGCTTCCCGGGCACTTCACTTCTTCCCGGGCAGTTATCGTAGCCCGGGCTCTTATACAAGCATCCGGGTAACCGACCACCCGAGCCATCTCGAGAATTGAACCACACTTGAGTATATTGATATGGGCAATCTTATCTGTCAGAGCAACTTGACTTTGGCGTGTCATATAAGTCATCAGGAGGTATGGACGGCCGACTTGACATATTTAGTAGGTAGGCGCGGGAAACGAGGTACCTACCCCATTCTCTCCTATAAATAGCAGGTATCCTTCTCATTTACTGATTCTGAAATCCTTGAACTCTCAAGCATTATACATATTTTCTTCCAAAAATTGCTCGTGTTCATCTTCAACCTGCTGACTTAAGCATCGGAGTGGCTACGCCGGACACTTCTCCGGCGCCCATTCATGAGTTCCTTTCTTGTTTGCAGGTGCTGTTGAAGTCATTATCTTCAATCAAATTCCTCAAACATTATAAATTGTTGATTTGATCCGTTGGAGCTCTCGACCCGACTCATCCCATTTCAGCGAGATCACATCATGGTTGTAAGATTCGGTCCGTCTTCGGTTCGGTTCGGGTCTGGATGTTGGAGTGGTATGAGCCAGCAANTCATCTCGAGAATTGAACCACACTTGAGTATATTGATATGGGCAATCTTATCTGTCAGAACAACTTAACTTTGGCGTGTCATATAAGTCATCGGGAGGTATGGACGGCCGACTTGACATATTTAGTAGGTAGGCGCGGGAAATGAGGTACCTACCCCATTCTCTCCTATAAATAGCAGGTATCCTTCTCATTTACTGATTCTGAAATCTTTGAACTCTCAAGCATTATACATATTTTCTTCCAAATATTGCTCGTGTTCATCTTCAACCTGCTGACTTAAGCATCGGAGTGGTTACGCCGGACACTTCTCCGGCGCCCATTCACGAGTTCCTTTCTTGTTTGCAGGTGCTGTTGAAGCCATTATCTTTAATCAAATTCCCCAAACATTATAAATTGTTGATTTGATCCGTTGGAGCTCTCGACCCGGCTCATCCCATTTCAGCGAGATCACATTATTGGCGCCGTCTGTGGGAAATTGAGACTAAGGCGTTGATATGGCTCATACTCGAAGAACTAACCAAGAAAATTCCCGGGCTCATGGGGATAATGCGCGTACTTCGGGGCAAGGTGATGGTGTTCCTCCCACAGGACCCAATCTTATTACCATGACCCCGGAGGAGTTGGCTAGAATAATCTCCGAAGTGGTGGAGAAGGCTGTGGCCAGGAGAGAAATTTCCCATCAAGTTACACCACCCGGAGAGGGGCAAATCAATGAGCATGAGCAAGAGTAAGAGTTGAGGGAGGAGGAAGTGAGAGGAGAGGATGAGGAGTCTAGTGCTGGATCCAAATCGCCTACCGTGGCTGAGGAGCTATTGGAACTAAGACAGAAAATGAAAGTTCTAGAAGGGCAGTTGGAGAGCCATAGTATTTCTCGGACGATTACTAAGGGTTGCCCGTTTGCTGATATCATTGTCCGAGAACATCTTCCCGGGAACTTCAAATCCGTCAAAGTAAAAGATTACGATGGCAATGCGGATCCTGAGGAGCACATAGCCAGGTTTGAAAACATGGCCAGTTACACTGCCACACAGATCGAATCAAGTGTAAGGTGTTCCTCACCACTTTGGTGGACTCAGCTAAAAGGTGGTTTGAGGGACTGGCCCCTCAGAGTATTAATTCATTTAAAGACTTCCAGAAGGTGTTTCTACACCACTTCAGTAGTAGCAAGAAATACAAGAAGACTGCTTTTAGTCTTTTCGAAGTTAAGAAAAGCCCGGATGAAAGTTTGAGGGCTTATATCAAAAGATTTAATAGAGTGGCTTTGGATGTACCTACCTGCGCCACTGAAACAAAAACTAAGGCATTCACATAAGGCTTGAGGGAGGGTGAATTTTTCAAGTCGTTGACCAAAAAAGTGCCCGAGGATTTCGAGGACTTATTATCCCAGGCAGAAAAATACATCAACATGGAGGAAGCCCAGAAGCAGAAGAGGGAAGCCGTGTGGAAAGAAAGAGGAGACCGGGTAGCCAGGCCCGAAGAGAAAGGACAGAGAAGGAATAATCCAGGGCACTTCTCTCAACACGTGCCTATTAAGATTATCCGAGACAGAGAGGTCCAGGAGTGCAGTAGGGATCTGGCCCCGGACCATCAATTATCCCGGCCTGAGAAAAGAGGATTTTGTACTCTCCATAAGGTGTGCTATCACAACACCGAGGATTGCAAAACAATGAAGGGAAACTATTCCTCCCCTTCCGCCCCGGAGTCAAGCCAATTAGAGGCAGAGATTGCCATGGACATCTCCACAGCCAGGATCCAACGCTCGGGGAGGAGGTATGAGTACCGAGAGGAGAGTCCGGGAGGAGAAGAGAGCCCGAGCTTGAGACAAAAAAGAATTCACCCCCTGCTACGGGATTGATAAAAATGATATCAGGAGGCTCTACTGACGGAGACTCCAACCGGGCAAGGAAGTCGAGGAGTAGGAGTGAGTGTATGGAGGTAGAGGGAATGAGGAGGAGTGAGGCGGTCATCAGTTTTGGCCCAGAGGATTTGAAAGGGGTGAATCTACCCCACAATGATGCCCTGGTTATCCAAGCCCGGGTGGCAAATTATGACATTTTGAGAGTCTTTGTTGACTCGGGCAGTTCTGTAAATGTAATTTTTAAAGATGTCTTTGTGCAGATGGACTTGCAGGATTATCATTTGGAAGCCCTGGAAATTGCCCTCTTTGGTTTTGCTGGCCACGTGGTTTACCCGGAAGGAGAGATTGTCTTACCACTAACCCTGGGCTCCCAGGATCTCAAGAAAACGGTAATGACCTCTTTCACCCTGGTGGACTCCCCATCATCTTATAACATCATATTAGGGAGGCCGGCCATGAATGAGCTAAGGGCTGTGGCATCTACCTACCACCAAAAGATAAAGTTGCCTGTGGGAGCCCGGGTAGGAGAAGTCCGGGGAGATCAGCCTTCTTCCCGAAAATGCTATGTGGAAGCAGTCCGGGCGGACCAGAGCAAATCCAAGAGGGAAGGGAAGAAAGCTAGAATGGATGAAGTAGGAGGAAGAATGGTGGAGAAAGGAGAGGTGCATTTTGTCGCAGAGGAGGAGCAGAAAATGGTAGAAGTCGGACCAGGCCAGCAAATCCGAGTGGCTCGGACCTCAGTGCATCCACCCGGGTTAGTCTGATTGACTGTTTAAAAGCTAATATTCATGTGTTTGCCTGGTCCCAACAGGAGTTGACGGGGATCTCTCCCCTGATATCGGAGCACCAACTGAATATCCTCCCTGGATCTCACCCGATAAAGCAAAAAAAGAGACACTTTGGTCCTGAAAAAGATAGAATTATTGATGAGCAAGTAAAAGAGCTTCTGAAAGCCGGTCACGTTCGAGAAATCCAATTCCCTACATGGCTGTCGAATGTGGTATTAGTACCTAAATCTACCGGGAAGTGGCGCATGTGTGTAGACTTCCGCGATCTCAATAAGGCTTGTCCCAAGGATCATTACCCTCTGCCCCGTATTGATCAATTGGTGGATTCCACCTCGGGCTTCGAATTGCTGAGTTTCATGGACGCATACCAGGGGTATCATCAAATCCCCTTGGCCAAGAGTGATCAGGATAAAGCCAGCTTCATAACCTCGGGAGGAACATTTTGTTATATTGTAATGCCTTTCGGGTTAAAGAATGCAGGAGCTACTTACCAGCGTCTGATGAACAAAGTCTTCGAGAAGCAACTGGGACGAAACGTGGAAGTCTATGTGGATGATATCCTGGGCAAGACCCAGGAGGTTGCCAGCTTTATTGATGATCTGGAAGAAACCTTTGCCACTCTCGTACATTACGGAATCAAGCTTAACCCAGCCAAGTGCATTTTTGGCGTAAAGAGTGGCAAATTCTTGGGATTCATAGTGACAGATCGGGGGATTGAGGTGAATCAGGAGAAAGTCAAATCCGTGCTGAGCATGCCATCTCCTCGATCTGTCAAAGAGGTACAAAAGCTGACCGGGAGGATTGCTTCCCTCTCTCGATTTATTTCCCGATCAGCACACAGGAGTTATCATTTCTTTCAAGTCCTCAGGAAGGCCCAGCAATTTGGGTGGGATGAAAAATGTGAACAGGCCTTCCAGGATTTGAAGATTCATCTTGCTGAACTCCCGATGTTGGTAAAGCCTGAGCCCGGGGAAAAATTGTTTGTTTACCTCTCCACTACAGAGTACGCTGTCAGTTCAGTGTTAATAAAAGAAGAAGGTTCTGACCAAAAGCCTGTGTATTATGTCAGTCACGCCCTGAGAGGCCCCGAGCTCCGATACAGCGAAGTGGAGAAGATTGCCCTGGCCTTGGTCGTGACCGCCCGGAAGCTACGACCATACTTCTTGTCTCATCAGATCGTAGTACTCACTAATAGCCCTTTGGGGAGAATTATGACTCACTCAGAGGTGGCCGGGCGTATGATTAAGTGGGCGGTGGAGTTAGGGGAGTATGATATTGAGTACAAATCCCGGGTGGCCATCAAAGCACAAGATTTGTCAGATTTTTATCCGAGATGGCCCAGCCCGATGAAGAAGAAGTATGGAGAGTGTTCGTGGATGGGGCATCTAGCCTTGCGGGGTGTGGAGTAGGTGTTGTTATAGTATCCCCCACAGGAGAGAGGATTAAATTAGCAGTGAGAATTGATTCCCGAGTAACTAATAACGAGGCCGAATATGAAGCCGTCCTCGCTGGTATCCGAGCAGCACAGGAGATCGGGGTTTCTCGGGTTATCCTCTATTCCGATTCGCAACTAATCACTCAACAGATAAAGGGTGTTTATGAGGCCAAGGATGACAGGATGCTAAAATACTTACAGCTCATAAAAACCCAGGCGAAGACCTTTGTGGATTGGGGTATTGAACAAATACCCCGGGAGGAGAATGGAGAGGCGGATGCTCTAGCAAAAATGGCTGCTTCTTTTTCTGAGGTCAGCACCCGGGAAGTGTTACATGTTTCTCGTTTAATCCTCTCCATCGATGAAGAGGCATTGCCAGCACAAGAGGACTCCTGGATGACATCCTTGATCAAATTCATTACAGCAGGAGAATTACCAGAAGACAAAATCCAGGCTCAGAAAATCAAGAGACAAGCTCCCAGGTTTGTTCTCTTGAATAATGTCTTGTACAGAAGATCATTCCAGGGACCTTTGTTAAAATGCTTATCTAGGGGAGAGGTGGATTACGTCCTTCGGGAAATTCATGAAGGGTGTTGTGCTGAGCATCTCGGAGGAACAGCTTTGACCCGGAAGACGATGCTCGCCGGGTTCTGGTGGCCAACTCTTAGTCAAGATTCTACTCGAGTGGTCCAGGCTTGTGAAGGATGTCAACATCATTCAAACTTTCAGCACAGCCCGGCCACTCCTATGAAGCCTATCTGGGCACCTTGCCCCTTTGATCAATGGGGCATGGATATTGTGGGCCCTTTTCCAACTGCCCGGGCTCAAAAGAAGTTCTTGCTGGTGGCTGTGAATTACTTTTCCAAATGGGTAGAAGCCGAGCCATTGGCTAAGATCACTGAACATGAAGTATTGAAATTTTTGTGGAAGAACATTGTGTGCCGATTTGGAGTGCCCAGAAGACTAATCTCAGATAATGGCAGACAATTTCAGGGCAAAGGAATTACATCTTGGTGTCATGAAATGAAGATAACTCAATCTTTTACTTCCATTGCCTACCCTCAAGCTAATGGTCAAACAGAAGTTATTAACAGAATTATTGTACAAGCATTGAAAGCCAGGCTACAAGACAAGGGAAAAGACTGGGTGGAAGAATTACCCAGTGTTCTCTGGGCGTACAGAACTACTCCCCGAGCACCTACTCAAGAAACTCCCTTCAGCTTGGTATATGGTTCTGAAGCTGTCCTTCCTGCTGAAATTGGGAAAACTTCTCCCCGGGTAGAATCTTACCCAGACAGTAATGATCAAAGTCGGGCCATGGAATTGTGTTTGGTAGAAGAGAGAAGATATCGAGCAATAATTCGAATGGAAGCATATCGAGGTCGGGTCATGAAATCATACAATAAAAGGGTCCGAGTTCGAGATTTTCAAATAGGGGATTTAGTCATGAAAAAAATTAATCCTGCAGGGGATGTTGGGAAACTAGAAGCTCGGTGGGAAGGACCTTATAAAATCATCCGGAGAGTAAGCTTGGGATCCTTTTATCTGGAAGATACCCAGGGACGCTCCCTCAAGAGACCTTGGAATGTATTTCATTTAAAGAAATATTATTCTTAACAGATGTATTTATTTGAAGAATGATACAATGAAAAGATCTGATTTCTCATGGAAAAGTGTTATGTATGTTGCCTATATATTAGCTCGGGAGATACAAAGCCCCGACTAATTAAAAAGCCCAGGGCACTACACTCTGGCTCGGGGAACCACACCTCGACCATTCCCAAGTCCCGGGACATGTTCCCCGGCCCAAGGCTTCACCTTGGTTCAAAAAGCCCATGGCACTACACCCTGGCTCAGGGAACCACACCTCGACCATTCCCAAGTCCCGGGACATGCTCCCCGGCCCAAGGCTCCGTACCCTGGTTCTTAAAAAGCCCAGGGCACTACACCCTAGCTCGGGGAACCACACCTCGACCATTCCCAAGTCCCGGGACATGCTCCCCGGCCCAAAGCTCTGTACATTGGTTCTTAAAAAGCCCAGGGCACTACACCCTGGCTCGGGGAACCACACCTCGACCATTCCCAAGTCCCGGGACATGCTCCCCGGCCCAAGGCTCCGTACCTTGGTTCATAAAAAGCCCAGGGCACTACACCCTGGCTCGAGGAACCACACCTCGACCCCCAAGTCCCGGGACATGCTCCCCGACTCAGAAGTTACACACCCTGATAAAACAAGTTTGGACTTAAAGGATCTGCACGTTGGGTACTTATTGAAAGAATCTTCACTCAGGAATATATTTCATTAGCTTGATCCTTTGTTAAAAATCCCGTATATTATTGAGGAATAATGGAGGAAAAGAAAAAGAAAGTTTTTATTAATAAAAGCCCGGAGGTTGAATATTACAAAAAAAAAAAGAAGAGAAAAGATATTACAATCCTAGTCTATGTTAACATGATCAGGCTCTGGCTGTTCTTCTTGAGATTCCTCTTTTTCCTCCTCACCCTCCTTTGGAAATGACAAAATAGCCCGGCCAAAGTCCGGGAAATCTCCCTTATCCTCAGGCAAAAGTCCGGCTTCTTCAAATTGCTCCCGGCACTTTTCAAAACCAGTCTTGAAAAAAGGATATGCCCGATCTTCAACGGCTTTCTTGAACTCAGGAGATTGAAGGAAGGAGGCCTGCCATTTCTCTTTATTATAATAAGCCAGGGCCAGGGCCAGGGAGGTTTCAGCTTTCTCTGCCCGCAACTGCTGTACCTCTACCTGCTCAGAGAGAGAATGGTTCCTCGACTCTAAGACAGATAGGGTGCCTCTCAGGTTTTCCTCCCGGATAGCACCTTCATTAAGGTCATCTTTAGCTTTGTCCAGGGCAGAGCGCAAGCCGGCCACTTCCTCCTCGTAAGTGGCTCGAGCCCGGGACAATTCCTCTGGCAATTTTGCTTGAGTATCTTGGAATTGCCGGGCTCGATTGCTGGAAATGGTGGCAGTAGCAGCAACCTCCTCGAAATCCGAGATCATCAGTTGAGCAGCCTGTTCAAAAGTGTCAGTAAAGGATAGAAAATAATAAAGCAAGAAAAACGAGTAGAAAGGCTTACCGCCAAAAGTTTATTTGAGCCCTCGAAAATTTTGGCAGCAGGCCCGGAAGTCTTCAAACAAGCATCCTCGAGAGGAGTATGGAGCTGTTTTAAGATCTTGAAACCTGCTGACGAGGACCCCTACTCAAAAATATTAATCAGAGAGGGTTGCTCGGGGAGGAGGGGTTGTTCAGAATTAAGAGACCCTTGGACGGGCTCTTCGGTGTGTTGTTGGCGGGGGGGGGGAGGTATGCGACTGGTTGGCCGGGGGAGAGTGCTGACCTCCCTCCTGGTTATGCTCGACCAGGATCAACGCTGGGCTTGTGACAGCCTTGCGTTTCCTCTGGCGGAGGGGGACTTGATCTTCAGGATCCTCCTGGGAGTCAGTCACTTCGCCCCCTGGTTCGGTATTTACTCGGGCTGATTCATTTGCCCGGGCCGCCGCCTCCACGGCTGCTTGTTTTTTTCTTTTAGCAGCAGCCTTCCGGGCTGCTAGTTTTTTCTCCTTGGCAATTCTATCCTCTTCCCACTTCTTGAGGAAAGCCTCTTGCATCTTGGAGGAATCTGCAAAAAAAAAAGAATTAATAAAGATTACAAAGTGCAGATAAATGATAAATTAAGGAGATATAAATAAAGAAAGTTACCGGGTTGAGGGTCCGAGCCAGTCACCTCATCAATTACCCGATCTATTGGGTCTTCAGCCCGGACGCTCAACCCATAGGTAACCAAGTGCTCCTGGGAAATGAGGGAGGAGGAAGAGAATTTTTGTCCCTCCACCAAGTCTTGGCTTCGGATGTAGAATTCCTCGAATTTATAAGCTCGGGGAAGGGAAGGTTGAGGAGGAAGAGAGGGAAGAAACCCTGTTAGACAGGAGAGAGGGGCCGGGAGTTGTATAAAAAAATATCTTCCTTTCCATCCTTTCTGGGAAGAAGGGATGTCATCAAGGAACCGGGCATTAAGCCGGGCAGAAAGAGAAAAAGCATTATCACCAAGCCTACAGATAAAATAGTAATGAAGAATAAGGGGATTGATAATAAGGTTATACATATGAAAAAGGACATAGGCTGATGCCATAATCCGAAAAGAATTGGGGTGAAATTGGTTGATAGGTACACCAAAGAATTTGGCGACCTCAATGTAAAAAGAGGGGATGGGGAAACGGAGACCATTTCTGACTTGGTCCCGGAAGAAAGTAAGATATCCGGGAGGAGGGCTATCTGCCCGATCGGAAGGTCCAGGAATAATAATGGGAAAGGAAGAAGGAATAGCCCCTAAAGTTCGGAGTTCTTCGTCCGCCCCCGAGCGCAGAGTGCCGCTCATTGAGGAGAACCAAGGAACTCCCGAGGCCTCAGTAGGAGAAGAAGCCCGGGCTTTTCTCTTGCCCTTATCCTTTTTAAGGACCCGAGAAGTGCAGGAAGAAGAGGGTTTAGTGTGTTGGGTTTTTGGTTTTTTGGAGATTTGGGGAGGGGGGCAACGACGAGGAGGAGAAGGGGGAGAATCGGAGCGCATCGCGGTGGACTCATAACCAGACGAGCCTCGCGCATTGGCTCCTGAGGTAGAGGAAGTGGAATTAGACATGATTTAAGAGAAGAACTTACGAGTTGGGGGAGAAGATACGTTGGAGGATCGTCGGAAATGAGGAATTTTGCACGTCGGAGCTTTGAGGAAAAATTTTGCAAGGGCTTCGCCAAGAGTTTGAATTTGAGAGTGATTTTTTTGAAATAGATGAGTTACTATATATAAAGTGAGGGAATTAATCCCCACCGTTGATCCAAGCACACGTAGACGATTAGGATGCGCCTCGGAAATTGTGCGGGTATACGAAGGGACACACGCAATTATTAAAGTGTCAGACTTATCGGCTCCTCGGGATGCAAAACGTTTCTGACCGTTGGAATGGAAGGGCACGCGTCATTATGACACCTCATCAATAAACCCGGGAGATATGAGGCCCCGGCACTTTATGGTAACCCCGGAGATATGAAGCCCCGGCACTTTATGTTAACCCCGGGAGATATGAGGCCCCGACACTTTATGTTAACCCCGGGAGATATGAGGTCCCGGTACTTTATGTTAAGCCCGGGAGATGTAAGACCTCGATACTTTATTTTAAACAGGGGGGATATTAGGTGCTGGCGTTTCAGTTTGTCATTTATCAGTTATTATCAGTTGGTCTTATGGCAGTTATTATATTCAGTTCATGATATACACATCAACTGATGAAATTAGATTGTTGCAGCAAAGTAAAAAACAAAGATAAACAGAGAAACGTTTTATTTATTAAAAGAAATGAGCAGAAAGTACATTCAAATATTCTTCCTCAATGGCATCCCTCCATTTGTTTAACCAACTGGTTAAATTCCAGTGGAAGTCTTGGCAAAGCTATCTGAATCTGCTATATTCTTCAGGATCTTCATCTCCTTTTTAAGCATCAGCATGTAGACACCTTCGTGAGTAAAGATGTCCACACTATCTGCAATATGGAGGCGTCAGTGATATTTCTTCATAAGAGCCACCTGCTCAGGAGTGGGAGTTCCCTCTACATACTGAGAAGATTCAAGCTCATACAGCCCTTCCCAGAATCGATGCACTTTATGGAAGACTTCATCCTCCAGTTCAGTCTTTCGTTCCTCCAGAGCTGTTTTCATGAATCCCTCTGCCATATCAAAAGTCTTCGAACTACTTGAACCTGCCATTGTACTTCTCAGATAATTATTTGTTGTTGAGGGTTACTATATATAAGGGAAATGAGTCAATCTCCACCGTTGATCCAGATCAAATCGGATGATCAGAATGAGTCTAGGAAATGGTAACAGGTATGTGAAGGGACGCGTACGCATATCGATGCGTCAGACTTATCTGATTCTCGGAATACGAAACGATTTTTCGGCAGGAAGTTAATGCTAAACGCATGCGTCATAAATGATACCCTACGGACTTCCCAAGAATACTAAACGACACAGTACCTAAAGCCCGAGAGATGTGAGGCCCGATATCTCATCCTCAGCCCGAATTTTATCAGACCTCGGTATCTCATTTCATCTGTGGGATATTTGAACCCTCCGATGCTCTTACACTCCGAATTATGTTCCAACAAAAGCACATATATGACTAATCGGGACAGCGAGTCAAGCTCTAGCCCGACTATTTTAGGGATGGGTGGTGATACCCCTGTAAAGGCCTGGGCCCAATTGGAAAGCCCAGAATAGAGGTCAGCTTCCCGGGCACTTCACTTCTTCCCGGACACTTCTCTTCTTCTCGGGCAGTTATCGTAGCCCGGGCTCTTATACAAGCACCCGGGTAACCGACCACCCGAGCCACCTCGAGAATTGAACCACACTCGAGTATGATTGATACAGGCCGTCTAATCTGTCAGAACAACTTGAGCTTGGAGTGTCCTAGAAGTNACTCATCCCATTTCAGCGAGATCACATCATGGTTGTAAGATTCGGTCCGTCTTCGGTTCGGTTCGGGTCTGGATGTTGGAGTGGTATGAGCCAGCAAAAATGAAGATAAATTAGAGGAAGTTTGATTTGTTTTTCGATGTAGTACATCCGATGCTTAAGTCAGTTAATGTTCAGGAGATGCGAGAAACAAAATATAAGTGACAAAAGGGATATTGTATGTGTGAATGCATTATTAACAGGAGAAAATACATAGAAATTTATAGCAAATATTGAGCAAGTCACCTTGTATATTCCCAATTTATAGCAAATATTCCCAATCACCTTATCAGTTCACAAGGTAGAACAAACTACGTACAGCCGAACTGGAACCTCTGAATGTATGACCTGATTGAGTTCAACTCCATATTTTTTCTTTAATAGATCGAGTTGGAGTTGTTATGTTCTTGAGGAATGTTGTTGCTTGTTTACCCGTCTCATGGACCTTTATGAAAGGAACATGCTCGATTTAAACAATAATTGTACAAGTACAATGCTTCTTAGTTTTTGATTTATTGCAGCTGATTGAACTCTCATGTTGCTTTTATTTGAGAATTGAGCAGTTGATGCTTCAGATTTGGCACGCACCTGTAACTTACATATATTTGGAGAAATCCTCTAGTGAAAGTTGGCTTCCTTGGAGTGACTGGTTCTTTGGTCAAGTATAAGTAGACCAGAGTTTGTTACTTTATATGATTAGTTTTCTGATTTCGTTTATATCTCAAACTTTGTTATCCTGTAGGTTTATGAAGATGATGCATGCCAGTGCATTTTGGATACTCATCCTTTGAGTCTTGGGTAAGGTATTCTCTGTTAAAACAGTTTAAATTTTCCCTTGGTCCTACATAATATAATTACACTCTTATTCTTATGTGCAAGGATGATTATTTGTTCAATTATAAGTTTGGATTTACATGAAACAATGTCATCATAATTTACAATTTCTGAGGCATGACATTTACTTCTAAAGATACTAGATAATGGTTGAACGAATTCATCTTGACGTCGCCAATGCTTTTCTTTCTGTTCAGTGCCATTTATTCATGGATCTGAGGTTCATTTTATGTAGTGACTTTTGCATGTATATTTTTGAGTATTTTTGCTGGTGGACAGCCTTCACTGTAGTTACTGTATGTTTTTTTGCAAGAAGTGTACTTTGCCGAGAGTTTGCTGGGATACTTTGTTCTGAACTTGAGAATAAACTGTAGAGCAGGTTCCTCCTCTGCTCAACCCTTTTAAGCACTTGTTGCCTTTAGCCCTTTTCCCTTTTGTCTTTTCCTTACAAACCATAGAGTAGCATCCAATGAGAATGAAGAGTGAGAGTTTAAGAAACCCAAAGAAAACATGAAGAGAATTCAAGGAAAGCTTTGTCTTACGCTTGAGAGCTTGAAGATCTACTTGATGGTTATGATGAGTTGACTTCTTGATTTAGGAAGTTTTTGGTGGTGGAGATTAACTTTTCAGTCTCTCCAGAGTTACCAGCAATAGCATTATCTGGAATGTGCTGCTATCTACAATTTTAGAGGTTCTAAACTGTTCTAGTCCTGGCAACTAGAGTGGCTCCATACCAGCGATCATGTTTTATATGCATGATACACATTTGTTTGTGCCCATTACATTCTACGAATTGCAAAAAGTAGTGAAAATTTGAAAAAATCGCAGTTCCACCTGCCAACATTATCAAATTCTGCTGTTATAAATGTGTGAAAATGAGTAAATTAAACTTTTGAGTGTGATTTCTAGTCATTCACAACACGAAATAACTTGAGCCACTGGAATTTGCAAGCAAGTTCCAAAGTTTATTAGCTTTCCTTTACTATTTGTTTCCATACCCTTCTGGTTGCTATCGTTGAGCCCGCTAATTCTACATTTGAGGTTCTTTAGTTTTTAATCACATCATCAAGCTTTACGTCCAAGATTTTCTGTGACATTTCTCTGAGTTGGTCTTTAAAATGACATAGATTTGAACTCTCTTGTATATATTATCACGTGCCTGATTTCTGTTTCATCGGTGAATATAAGATATTATGAATTCTAGCTTTGAAATGATGAAGTCTTACCAAATGAACTTTTTGCTCCTTCATTTCATACAATGGTGCAATATTATGGAATGTAAATGAGATCCGGAGTTGACCGGTGATATCATATACAAGTCAACCAAAGGGCAATTTTGTAAAATGGAGGATATTATTTATAAAATCAGATGGCGAATATTTTATTTTAATTATTATTTTAAAAAAAACGAAGTAAATTATTGACCTTGAAGCTTTTAATTGACTTGTGGCACAAGTGGAAATATCGTGCCTTATTTAATGTACATGGAAAGTGGGACGACATTGCTTCTTTAAACGCGTAATTCTCAACTTCATATCAATTCTTGTGATGAATTTTAAATTTAGAAATTTGGAGTCAGATGTTAAATATTTTATTTCATATTAGTGTATCGACAACCGTGTTTTGTGATAGTACAATTTTTTTTATAATTAGTTCGATTTAATAAAGAGTCATACTGTCATTTGAAATTATTATATTTAAATGTTAATGAGAGACCAAATTGTAATATGAAATAATGTAATAAAAAGATAGAGAGACTAACCTACAATTTAAAATAATGAAATTAAAAAAATACAAAAATACCATACCATGACAATATTTTTTTATTATAAATTACCAACTGCTTGACTTCAAGCATGTCCGACGACTGCGTAACCTTAAGACATTTCGAAGTTTATCCAAAATTTTATCCCGGCTACCTAAGCTGAAATTTTTGATCATTTAGTAATCTTTCGAATAAGAAATGACCCACAAAGCATTTTTTTTAGTTGAGAGAGAATATTGATATAATTGTATATCGAACTGGATACATTGTCCCAAAATTGCTACGAGTCATCAACCACAAATCATGTTTTTTTTTAGTTGGAAGAAGATGATTGTTACAATTGTGTCTTGAACTGGATATTTCATCCCAGCAGACTACAAGCCATTGACCACAAATCATGTTTATGACAAATCACGTGTAAAACGGTAGTTACGTACATGTCTCCGATCAATCAACTAGTATTAAAAGCATAACGCGGGAAAACGTATGTTATTGCCAAAAAAAAAAAAAAAAATCGATCTATCTTTTCACATAGTAGCACTTGTACGTTCTAGAGCAAATATCGCACGGCACGGATGAGATTCAAAAATTTGACACATTATTTAGTAAACTCGCTCCACGAGAAAATTAACATGATACTTTTTTTCTCACGACAATACTTGCAAAATTGTTTTGCAGATACGACATAAGATAGATGAAAGGTAAAAACTTGATATTTCATCGATTAAACTATATTCTGTAAAATAGAATTAACATCAATGTATCTTTTGTAACGACAAATCGTAGAAAGAAACCATTGCAAAAGTTTGATTAAAATGAATATATAAGACTAAAACATGTATGTACAACAAAAAAGAAACAAGAAATCCCTTCATCAATGTCGTATTCCATTACGTTAAACAATATAATAAAGAGAACAGTGAAGAATTGAAAAAGCCACAACGAAATTATAATTGGCTAATGGCACTGCCTCGTATATGGATATAGATGGCCTGGCCATAGCAAAAATGGATTTTCATTAGCTTAAAGTTCTTCCAGTCCGAATACAGCTTTGACGTGCTCTTCCCGGCTTCCACCATCGCAAGCGTACCTTCCGAATTTTCAAACACAATATTCCCTGGTAATAGTAAAATCAAGAAACTTCTGGATAAATCGATTCGTCTTTCTCCTTTACGGTCTGTTCTTCTTTGATTATTCAATTACTTGTAATTCAGACAGGAACCACTTTGTACGTCTGCCTGTGCTTTTGCGCGTGGGTGTGTGTGTAGCGTTTAAGTTCTGTTCATATATCTAAAAACTTGGTCAAGGGGTGGAGACGAAAATGTCATCGTTGGCGGCGAAACAGGCGGAGATACTCCGGCAAGACGGCAACGCGTGCTTCAAAAAAGATAGATTCGCCGCTGCCATTGATGCGTATACTGAGGTTCTTTAATTTTTATTTTTACGTGTTCATCAGATGTTGTGGATCGACAGATATTAAAGATTTCTGAAAAAGGTTGATTTTTTTCTCTCTTTTGATTTTAGGCTATAACGTTGTGTCCTAACGTTCCGGTATATTGGACGAACCGGGCTTTGTGCCATCTCAAGAGAAAGTATGCGCGATCAGTACATTTACTGAAAAGCTTTCCAACTGTTGTTAATTTCTTGGTATTTTTAAACGATTTTATATGTTAAATTTATTGCCCTTATGTGGGATTTTGTGCGCATTTTGGGTATAGCAACTGGACGAGAGTGGAGGAGGATTGTAGGCAAGCCATTCAGCTTGATCATCATTCTGTTAAGGTCTGGTTTACTAAATAATTTGTCAAATCACGTTACAGTTCTGTTTGTGTTTATTGAGTCGTATGTTATCTGCTACATTGGGATGTCTTGTATTCATTACTAGTTTTACAGTATATACCAAGATTGCTAGTCCAGACCTTCCCTGAGGTTCCCTATCTCATATTCTCGTTATCAAGGCATTGCTAAGGCTGCAAGTCAATTGCCAAAAGTGCTCGACTATGTACTTTTGTTGTTTGGAGCAATATTTTAAAAGATTCCAGATGTATTTTAGGGGCAGATATTAAAAAAAATTGATTTAAAGTTGTTTAATGATCAGCGATAATCTTTATTTGATTTATCTAGTAGTTATTTTCGTTTATTAGTTTCTTTTTATCGGATGTGATATCGTGGGCAAACTTGAATAATAATGTTATTGAATTTGTTCTCTCCCTCCTCTCTCTCTCTTCTTCTCCTGCGGCTTCTTTCCCTATTCTCTTCTCCCCAATTCTAAATCAACTTGTTGAATATAATTGAATTAACATGCATAACTGCTTGTTTTGATTACCTAAATTAATGCTGCCGCGGTGGACACCATATCATGAAGTATTCTATTCATGAAACCGTTCAAGATTTGTGATCGTGTTGTGGATTTTACGTGCATTATTGTTTTCTGAGCATTTAAACATGAACTTTGGGATAACGATCTCATGTCCTACTGACACCTGTATTTTTAATAACAGGGTCAATATATGCTCGGTCTTGCATTGCTACAAAAGAAAGAATATGCAGAAGGTGTCAAGGAATTGGAGAAGGTACTTGATTTTTACTTTTTCAGAAAAGTACCAGCATGTGAAAAGTTTCTTTTTGTAAATGAATGGACGCATGTGCATACGTCAAGAGTATCACATTCATCTTGGTGGCACCATCATCTTTTGCCAAGTCCGGTAGAATTCAAATAAAATATTTACTTGGATTTTGAGCTTTGTTGTTAGGTCTAGTTGGAGATGATAGGTGGGATGGTTCGACCACTATCATAGCCAGTGAGAAATATGCATTTGCTGGCAACTTGGTTTTGATTATCTTCCAATTTTGTAAAATAAATGTAGATTTTAATGCTTAATACTGGTCCTAAGTGAACATCAAACTAATTTCTCAAACCTCAATCTTCTGAAAAAATCATATTGGAAGACATTAAGGCAGTTGATATCTTTTTCCCTGACTGCAAAAGAGGATTTTTTCCATTGGCGATTGCCCATCATGATATCTACCATTTTCCACCTGACATTACAACATTTACTAGCACGGCACGCACTTGAACTTTTCACTGGGATTTGTATCTGGGGATGTATCCAATTTATGGAAGTTGCATGATGTAATTGGTAAAGGGTATTTTTATCTAGACTCCTTAAGTGTGTGTTGCTTCCCATTTTTCTTCTTGCATGTTACGAGAAATGAAGGAGTGTAATATGAAATCTGATTCATATCATTTATGTTGAGAATTTTCATTTATATGATTTGATTGTGATTAGTTATATGAAAGATTTCCCTTCATATTTATGACAAGATATTTTCACCTCTATAAAGGGATGGTAATTGAATCACAAATTAGAGATGAATAGAGTTTTAGCACAACGATAGCATTTTCTCGTAGATGTAGGACTTTTTGGTTGAACCATGAGTGATTTAACTGTCCACGTCTTCTCTGTTTTTCTTATTTAGGGGACACGATCATAAATTTTTTTTGTTATTGTTCAATTGAAGATGAAACATCATGTCTGTGCTTCTCTGCTCTCTGTCTCTCTGATATTAAATACAACATCCCACAATTAAACATTTTTCTGCTTCGAGCTGAACACTTCAATGCTGATTCTCAAGTGTAACTTGAGGGGAACTGTCAATTGAATTAATGTATTTTGGGATCAGATTTGATATAATTTAGATCAAGATACTTTGATATGATTTGATTTGATCGTGTTCTAAATTAAGAGACATTAATTGAGTTCTAGTCAGCGTAATCATGTAAAAATCTTTATGACAGAACCACACAATTCTTTTGTGACTATATTTTTACTTCTTAAAATTCAAGAAAAGCAACATTTGCTTCTAAACCTCCAACCGGATAGAGTGAGGCTATGATACCTTTTTAAAATTTTGACTTATAATTTTTAGTCTTTTTCTGTGCACTGCATAATAAATGTCTTAATTTGGGTAAAATTCACTCACGTTAGAAACCAATTACCCAGTCATCATATTTAATTTCCCATTGCCAACACTATTTATTTGATTGCGTTCACGGAGAAGGTTCTTGAGACCAGTACATATTTCTGTATAAATTTTTCCATGAGAACAGCTGTCTGCAAGCATTTGATGTATGTTTCTTGCGATGCTTTTTTTTATATAAATGTCTTAAAACTAATATAGGCATCGATGCTTTCCTTTCCATGGTTGTGTTTATCAAGTTCTTTTTTTACCATTATCACGAGGTTTTGACTTTTGATACCTTCTGTGTTTCCATACATCTGTAGCATTAATTTAAACTTGTTCGATCATCTTGTAAACTATCTATGCTCGGATATGTACTTGGACCCCATGTTTGATGCATATGACTGTGGTTGAGACCAAAGTTCTAAAATTCACTAGGCATTAGTCGAGCACCAGCCCAGCTCGTAACACCTAGGCTAGGACTAGGCGCTGCTAGGCGGATTTCACGGTATTATCATAATAAGATGAAGTTTGGTGTGTTAGGGCAAGCCATCAAATCACATTTTTTGTTGGATTTTGGTTTATGGCCAATAAAAAAATTTCTTTTCTTTTTTTAATAAATTAAAAGCCCAAAATCCTTTTTTAAAAAATCCCTAAAAAATCCAAAAAAATATTGGGTAAGTTTACGGTCGCCTAGGCTGACTGATTAGCACTTTTCGGTGTGGTTGCCCTGCGCCTGACCGTCTAGGCTGAATTTTAGAACACTGGTTGAGACCAAAGTCTTCATACACATGGTATCATATCTGAATCATGTTAGTTCACCATATAATAGTCCTGGCAATATCGAAGTACACCATACCGTAATAGCTCGTCTGCCAACATACTGGACCAATAAATGGATTTGGCAACAAAATAATTGCATGATTTTTGCGTTCGTATTTTATTCGATGTGGAATGACCTATATTAATAACCTGCTGAATTGTTTGTTTTGTTATTATTCAAATATATAGTGTGTCGTGAAGAAGGAACTTGTTGAATAAACCAAATCTATCCAATTTTTGTTGGTTATCTATGTCCTTGCTTATCTACCGTCTTTATTGAGGTTTATTATTGCAAATAAATTTCATTAAATGCTAATTATTATTATTATTACAATTTTTTTTAATCAAGAACATGGCTTTGAAAATCTTTCAGCTGCCAGCATGCAGCTCACTACCAGAGATCTCCTGTAGTGATACAAGATAGCCGAGAGCCTTGTGGTTGTGATATTTATTTATTTTGCACTTTTTTTTGTTGTATTTGTTGGCTACTAATATCAAAATCATATAGGAACCGATTCTAATCCCCACCTGTTCGAAATCTCCTTCTTTTCGGTCTCTAAAACTTCGCTTACGATGTACCTTAAAAAAAATTCTGCGGTATCTCAAAGCATCACCATTTTTTAAGAGTATCACATATCTCCAATGAACAAGATAATATCGAGTGTTTGTGTCATATGCGAGTATGAAAGTGTGAAATGTGGAAAGTATGCATCTATCTTGCAGTTTATGGAAATCACGTCTTAGTGAAAAAGGATTTTAAATGATTTTCTATTTAAAATGAGTTTCTTCATGACAGATAGGCAATAATTGTGTAGTTTGTGCCATGGTGCAAATTTTTTTTTTTGGGCTGTGGCATTGATGGATACATCCAGAGATCGTTGATTGTGATTGTGTATATATCAGGTAATAAGTGATTTTTACCCTATCCACTTAGAAGGACATAAGGGCGGTGCTGGTGAAAGTTGGTGAATGTAATGACTTTGGTGGTTAGCTGTGTCAGCGCTAAATATTTTAGCATTTAAGTGGTAGTCATATGCAATTGGCATATGATGTCCAGCGGTATTTTTGGTAATGTTTGAGGATATATTGATCAGGAACTAAAATTAGAAATTACACCAAGAGGTAGGTTGAATAAAGCGTTTAGAACCACAATTTCTTCGAAATTTTCCAAATGTACAGGAGGGAAGGAAATTGTCTTTTAAAGTGCGCCCAGGACGAACAGTCCTTGTGATAGATTCCTGTATAGTGGTGCATGATCTCGTGATCGGTTCCTTGAATTTTTCCAGGCAAACTAAACTCCTTGTGTGCTTGCTGCCGTTATTACCTTTTACAAAGTAATTGTAAACCGATTTGGTATGTTTGATATTCTTTACGTTACATACCTTTTTATGTGGTTCATAGTAATTGGATGCCAAAAGCCATTTTCCTTTTTGCGTGCTATATGGTTAGTTTCAATGCTCTGGTTTAGTTTGTACGGATATTAATCAGCAGTTGTCTCATGTTCTCATCTTATTCATGCAAGTGGTCCTGATAAATGTTTGGGATATCAGTATCTGGATGTGATTGTGGCATTTTCATATTGTAATGCTTTTTTGTTAAAATAACACCTGAAGTTTTGTGGTAGAGGATATTTTTTTTGAATTTTATGTTTTGTGCGATGTAACATAGGCGTTGGACCTTGGTAGGGGTGCAAACCCGAATGGCTACATGGTAGAGGAGATATGGCAGGAGCTTGCAACAGCAAAGTACCTGACATGGGAACATGAATCTACCGAGCGTTCTTGGAAACTTCGAAACTTAAGGTAGTACTCTTGTCTGTATGCCTTCTTTTTAAAACTCGTTTCACATTCATATTGTTCCCTTTTGCCTTCGATGTTTTGAATTGCTTTCCTTATGCTACACTGTTGAATTTCTTTATGACCAGAGAAGCATGTGTGGCAGCTCTGAAGCAGAAACAGTTCCTTGATGCTTCTGATACGGAAGGTTTTGTGGATGAAAATGCCAAGTCTAATCTAGAACAACTCAAAGCTCTAGGCAGCATATTTGACAAAGCTGCTGAAGACGACACTCCAGCTGAGGTAACCCAATGTTCCCCATGTCTGGCATGCTCCTTGCCCAACTCTTCTGAAACCGTTCTATTATTTCAGGTGCCAGATTATCTTTGTTGTAAAATTACTTTGGACATATTCCGTGATCCTGTGATTACTCCATGCGGGATCACATATGAGAGAGCAGTGATCCTTGAACATCTGCTGAAGGTACATTTCTCATTTCTTTTCTTAGTTAATAGTGTCGATTGCCATATAAATTCATCGAATTACCTTCCAACTTCATCCCCTGTTAGGTGGGAAAATTCGACCCCATCACCCGGGAACCACTTTATGCTTCTCAGCTTGTTCCAAATTTGGCCATAAAAGAAGCTGTAAGAGCATATCTGGAGAAGCATGGGTGGGCTTATAAGACGGATTAACGATTTTATTATTTGTTCGAGTTTTGAAAAAGCACATTAGAGCCAGATTACCCTTCTTTTGAAATGTACATTATTTAAAATCGAATCTTGTACAGTGTTGTAGAAGACTTCCCCCCTTATAACATCATCCGTTCGATTTATGCTGCATTATTTTTGCGTGTTCCGTTTGTTCGATTTAAATTGTTGAACTTGTAATGTTTTGTTGTTCGAAAGTATTCTGTTTACCTAAGCTGTTTGAAAGTCTATGACAGTTGTTGACACTTGAAAATGTATAGTCAAATTGCAGATACTCGATAGAAGGATTCAAACAAGTGAGGTTTAATAATAAATTTTTATTTTTGTTATGAACTATAGTCTTTGTATCTCACTTGCTCTTGAAAATGATGACACCCATCCATGTTTTCGTAGGTCTCGTTAGGAAACACGCATTAAGTGTTTGAAATATAGCCGTCTAAACGGGTTGGCTCCGTCTTGCTAATATGAATAAAAATCGATTAGATGTGTTCTTCTAACCAAATAAGTGAGTTGAGTTGACAATTTCTTAATCTTACCAAATGACGGGGTGTTCATAGCAGGCTGCCATGGGATTGCAGACTTTCCCGTCCCGCTATCTCGTTTTGGAGTTTCTAGTTAGAAATATTTGGAGTTGTGGGGAATCAAATAAAATACTCTGATCACAAACAGATGTATTGTTAAAAACATTGTGTGTGTGTGTGTGTGTAAAAAAAGACTCGTGTTTCTCACTTTCAATGTTTCACTCAAATCCCATCAAATTCTTCTCAGAGAGCTAATAGTAAACACCAAGAGAAGTACAATAATTGCATGAAACTCAAATCAGGACAAAAAAGCATTGGCACATTGCCATAACTCTACACCTAAATCCTAACATAACCCAAACCACAACACATGAACAACTAAAGCATGTCTTCTTAGGCACATGAAATGAAAAGAAAAGAAAACTCGAAATTAACAAGGATTCCTTGCCAGGGTAATGATAATAAGAAATAAGTAACAAAAATTGGGTCCATAGAGTTGACAAATATAAAAGAAAAGGCACAATGGCAAAATTTGGAGTTTTCATAGCTTGCGACTCATATTTTCATAGTAGAAATAACATTTACTTAGAGTTGAATGTTCTCCCACAATAACATAAACAGGACATCATCGTTCAAGTGTCCTTTTAAAATATATGTGTGTATATACACACACACACACACACACACACATATATTTACTGCAAGATAAAATTTGATAAGTTTGGCAGCCCGTGGGATGGACCACAAAACAAGAGAATATGGCCAAATCATTTCTTCTTATGAACTTTCGAAAGTTCAATCTGGAGTCACTCCTCCAATTATTAATCACCACTTCATTATGCTACGTGTTTGTTATGGATTTGGATTCGACCCTCGAGTACAAATCTCATCATTCAACATCAAAACAACTCCAACCATCAATAATGCAAAATTTCCAATAAAAAAAAAAGAAGAAAGAAAATAAGAGTCCATTAAAATAAAGAACCAAGTTGAATCTTTTCTTTATAATTGAGCACTTCGATTCGAGACACATTCCAGCGTATTGACAAGGTTTTAACGGACTACGCTATCAAGAAAGAATAAAATAGTTGCAAAATTCCGATAAAGTGGGATCTGATCGCTTCCTGATAAATCCAAACCAACTATTCAACGCTTTTTATATTGACGATTTAATAGACTTACTTTTTTTTAAATCAAAAATTTGTGTGAGACAGTCACACGGATCGTATTTTGTGAGACGTATATCTTATTTGGGTCATCAAAAAAAAATATTACTTTTTATGCTAAGAGTAGTACTTTTTATTGTGAATATCGATAGGGTTGACCGTCTCACAGTTAGAGATTCGTGAAACCGTCACAAGAAACATACTCTTTTTTATTACAATAACGTTGGGATTTTGCTTTTATGATCAAGAGATGAGATGTTTACGTCACTACACAACTCGACCGCCTCTATCATCAAGAGGTTTACGTCACTAACTAGACCGCAATTTGATAAAACTTATTGAAAAGCAATTTACTGAATTATTAACCAAAGAAACAACCTATCACTAAAACCAACACAATATCACTTCAACTAGAAACAAACCAATACACCTATGCATCAGCAAAATTTATAGATAAAGCATCCCACCATATTATTCACAATAACCGCAAGCGAGCCGTAAAATTAAGATCAAACCCTTGTTCTCGGGTAAAGAATATACATATACAAGGAAGTTTGAAGCTTGAAAAACGACCAGAAGATACCTTCACTTTTATGATGGAGAATAATTTACAGGATACATCCTCGAAAACTTGATCAATCATGCCGTATGGGTAAGACTGACGGCCCTATTAAGTTTCCCGAGTATGCCACCAGCTTTTCTTTTCGCCCTCGAAGTTCCATTTTGAGCAAGCTGAGATATTGTACCGAACACATTCTCCTCGTCCCTTATTTCTTTCCACTTGGAACGATCACTAAAACATATAGTATGTAGAATGGCGATGCAATTCTCCTTATTTCTACCGCAAGACGTCTCCCTAAGTATGCTGAGCAAGCATGGGACGGCCCCGAGTTCTCCCATGTCCTCTATGGCTTTTTGATTGGTCGATAGCATAGCGAGGATGGAGAGTAACTCATCAACGTGCGTTCTACTCTTGATCTTTTCCAAGATTGCTCGTACCGCACCATCTCTCACGGCTCTCAACTTATTCTCATGAATGATGCATAGATTAAAAATGGCTGATGCGGTGTCTCTCATAGCTAAGGAACACCCTTCATTTAATAGATCGATGAGAGGTTTCAAGGCACCCGATTTACCGATCAGCTCCTTGTTCGAGTCAAGGGCAGACAATGTGAAAAGGGCTGCAGCTGCATTGCTCCTCGTCTCGATTGTTCCAGACCTCAATGCATCCATAAGGAGAGGAACCACCACTGGCGTTTCGGCAACGAGCTTCTTGTTGTTGTCATGAATTGAGAGATTCAAAAGCGTGGTGATCAAATCTTCTTGGAGTTCCAAGTGAAAATGGGTTTGGAACTTGCTTTTGGAAAGTGGAGATAGCAACTGTGGTATGAAATCAACAGATTCACCGAAAAGGGCCCTGAAGGAAGGCATTTGTTTTGTCAACAATCGCAACTCTTTTGCGGCTTCTTTTTGTTCGGGTACTGTAAAAGACATTTTCTCCAGCAAAGAAACGAAATGGATTCGATCAGCTTCAGTCAACACCTCCTCATTAGTATACTGAACAGAGTCTGGCAATCTGAACCCATGATCCTTGCACCATTGTGCTGTCATTTCTCGGATCAAATGATTGGGCGTAAGTATAGTGTGTGAGAGTACTTGTTGAGTAACAGGGCATGTCCGATTCCCAGATTTCAACCATTTTTGAATAAATGGCCTATCATAAGTCTGCAAAATTCATTCGGAATATGTCAATAATAAAGGTAAAGAATAACTGGGAAGAAAGTGTATCAATAAGCTCCAAGAATATCACCTATGGATCCCCCAAAAAGGAGAAGATTAAGAAAAGGATCTTCAGAAAACTGGAAAAAGGAGGACTGATCAAACAAATATCAGCGCACAAAGAAAAAAACCAGCCGTGCATATAGGAAGATTAACAAAAAGGTGTAAACTTGAGCGAGCAAAAGATTAAAGCACGAGCTCAGGCAAAAACAGTCATCAAAATGAATATATTCAACAGAATTCCGCACTTCCACATTTGCAATCATAAAAAAACGTCGCGTTAAAAGTAAAATCACTCATAAAGTAAGAGTAAAAACCTGTCCAGTGGCAATAATCACAGGGTCCCTCATGAGTTCCTTCGAAAGCCGGCACTTAAACTCCTCCGGCACCGCCCCATGATCGAATCGTTGATAGTGAAGCTTCAAATAAACGAATTTCTTCAATTTCAGCTCCTTCAAATCACAGAGCATTTGACGGGCTCTATCGATCGCCTCTAAATTAACATCATCCTCATCCACAATCGCCTTCACCAATTTCTGCAACTCTTTCTTTAATTCCATTGCCTTCGCCACCGTCGTCGGATCTCTCTCAAACACACCACTTTTCGCCATCTCCCAATTATACTCCTAGGAATGGGTTTGTAATCCAATTATCCCAATATAATTTGATTTAGATTTCAGACACGGTGTGTGTCTTGTCCCAGTGAAGTGATGAACAAGAATTAAGGGAAAAGGTTGGTGTTGAGAATTACGTGTAGTGTGTGTGGTGCGAGTAAATGTAACATTCGGAATGGGCCCGCAGAGCTACGCAGGCTGAGATCCATGGCGAGACAGCTGGCAAGCTACGCGGAAGAGAAAGATCAAAGGCCTTTTCACTCCCTATTTTTAAAAAAAAATTATTTCTAATTTCCAATCATAATTATTTGTTTAGCTTTAAATTTTATTTCGAAAATGTTATATAATAATATGGATCATCAATTTAATTTATTGAATCTTATTTCAAAAATAAAAAAAATTATTAGAATATGTTCTAATATTTTAACAAATATAAATGTTGGGCATATTAGGTCAGTCGCCCCTGCAACTTTGCATGTGAGATGTGGATCGGATTGGATTTATACATATGATTTATTGTGTTTTCATTACAAATAATTGAAATCATAAATTGGTTTTGAATTTGTTATATAAATATTATTGATTGCTGTACATTTGTACTTGTGTCATTAATTCGTGCACAAAAATTCTTGTGAAACGATCTTACGGATCAATTTCGTAGGTCGAATCTCTTATTTGGGTCATCTATGAAAAAGTATTACTTTTTATGCTAAGGTACTGTTTGGTTCATGGTATGAGATATATACTATAGAGATAAGTAATATTTTGTAATAATAAAATAAATAAAAATTGATAATTAATATAGTGTTTGATTTAATTAATTTGATTGATTAAATTTGAGATAATATGATATTATCATTTTGTCATTGTTGAAAATATTAATAATATTATTTATTAAGGGTAATATCGTAATTTTATATTATTATTTGATTGATGTGAGATAAATTATTACGAATTTGATTGATGTGAAATAAATAATTAATAATTTGATTGATCGAGATAAATAATACTTGTACAAAACAAGTGATATGATAAGACTATTTATATTAGTACTTACAAGTACTTGAACCAAACACTACCTAAGAGTATTATTTTTTATTGTGAATATCGGTAGGGTTGACCCGTCTCACAGATAAAGATTCGCGATACCGTCTCACAAGAGACATACTCCATATTTATATTAATTTAATAAAGATAAATTAGTAAAAGAATAGAAAATATAACACTAATTGAGATATAAGAAAAAGGAAATTTAGCTTAAATAAGTGGGATGAAGAGAGTAAGAAATTGAATTGCCACTTGGAGTTCAAACTACTTTGGTACAAATGTTACATAAAAAAAAAAACAAACAAACAAACAAACACTGGTGCTTGCGATACGAGGTGGTGCTAATTGGCCCTCTAGCGAACTTACAAATTTGCGCAGCCTTGTTTTTCCCGACTTATTTTCACATGTTCTGAAGGAAAGAGGAATAATTATTTGTTTTACGAGAATTCGAAATGTTCATAGAAGTTCGAACACAATCACTCATTGTTTAGTGTATTTTGCTATGTCTTATCTTTTCTCGTTTACTTGGGGAGAAGGTATTTACCCATTTTGGTTGATAGATATATCTCGTCATAATTTGTCTAATGTATATATTGGTTTTGTTTTTTTAAAAAATAATTATTATCATAGCTTATGATATTTGTAAAGGATAATTGTACAGTTTCAAATAACATCCATCTAAGTGGGACGTTACCCATTTTGGGCTCATGTTTAGCTCAGGAAAAATTGAATGGATAAAGCCCAACCTTATTTACTTTGGCCCATTAAATGTTCTGTGGTTTTGTACTTCCATATCAATTAATTTAAAGAAAGAACTACAAGTAAATCTGATCCAATCTCATTACATGTTTATACTTGAAAAACTTGGTGTCTGATATCCATTTGGAAGGAGGCATTTAAAACACTAACATTTTGAGTCCTTTGCAAGAATAGGATTGAACAATATTATCTTAAACAAAAATAGATCGCGTTTCAACTTCACATATACATTGCTCAATGTGTTTTTCCATCACGAGTCGTGTTTTGTGTTACGATACGATAAAATCGACGTCTTATTTTATAAAAAGTCAACCTCTTATATCTTTCGACTCTCTTATATATATTTTTTTTTATCGGATAGAGCTCCATTAAGATTGCGTATATGTCATTCATTAACTTGCATTATTCACAACAGAGGCACAATGTTAACACGTGTAACATTAAGAAATCAATGTGATATTATAATATCCATCATTCCTTACAAGTGTTGACTGGAGAAACAACGTTATATTCTAGATGGGGCAGGCAACATTTTCCCACTCACGATAGGATATGTGTTTGAAAAACATGAAAAAACCTTACTATTATTATCTTATCTTACAACTGATATGACAACCAATATCATATCTTGAATTGTAAGTTGGTGTTATAATTTTTTAATAAAGACGTGGATATGGAAGTAAAAAAGGTGTAGGCAAATTAATGTGCCATGTAGTTCTAGTTTCATTTAATTTCTAAAATTCGATTCATACATATTTTGTTAGCCAAATTGCTAATAACGAAAATATAAAAATAAAGAACGAAAACAATCTCGTAAAGATACAGACAGAGCGACATCTTCAGTAGTCATCTTTATATAATTATACTCCATATAGCAATTTATAAATGAAAAGTTTCCGAACCACTGTCGAAGAGTAAGTATATCCATGTATCCTTTGGTCAGGCTTTATTGAGGTCTCGGTAGTCGACAATCAAAAACAGTATACAAAAATGAGCATACTATTGAAAGTATGAATATCGTGTATAAAATAACAACAATAAAACAGTAAATCAAATTGAGTCCTGTACGAAGTACAGTTTACTTAAAATAGATTTTTCCTCTCCGACGGTGCTTCAAGGATCTCGACAGACAACTGTTTCCAGGATACAACGGCAAAACCTTTCAGCAACTTAGCACGAAGTAACTACACTAGCGAACCGAAAACATACCTTCACTTTATCACCGAAATTTAACGGAGTCCAAATGAAAAGCTAACAATATGAAATACAAGAGAATACTTGAAAGAAATCTTGAGTGTTTGTAAAAACCATTTTTATACATATGGAATGAGGAAATGAACACACTATTTATAAGCCTCAAAATTCACACCAAGAGTCATACAAGATTAATTAATTCAATTAATCTTCTCATTAACTTAAGAATATGAATAGCCAAAAGTCTTCAATTAATTCAAGAATGTGGAAAGTCAAAAGACACTTCTATAATCATGAGTTACAATTAACCCAAAAATATGAAAATCCAAAAGACACTCTCACATTCATGAGACATAATTTTTATTCAAACTCTAAATTTGTTTCAAATTTCCAACATATTTCACATTTGAATTTATGTACGTAGTCATTTATAGGATATGAATATCCCAGCTTTCTTTCCTTTTTAGATTTTTGGCATCCGAAAAATCAAATAGAGTGGTAAAAACGTAATAGTCGTCTCACAAACGAAATACGTCCACATTTTCACATTTCAAATAAAATACTCAATTTCTTGTAACCTAAGACACCATATCCCTCTAAACGTCAACTAACATGTTTTCAAAACAATGGGATTATCTAAATTTAAAAGCTGATTTCTTGTGAGAAGATCTTACATGTTTATACATGTGAGACGAGTCAACTTGATCCACGTAATATTTTTCTTATAAAAAAAATATTTTTCCAAGAGAGAGATCGGGTCGGACTGATAATAGATTTTACAAGAATTTTTGTGAAATTTTAATATATAATCTTTTATAATTTGTACCACAAGCTATATGTTATTGATTAGGTTTTGCATAAAACTGTTGATTATGGAATAAATCCCAAGTAATCATTCACCTCCATTTTGTCTATCTTTCAACTCTTCCAATCACCAAGAGCCACACTCCATCCCCCTTAATTTCACGCCTCAGCTCCATCGTCTACCCAGAAGCCGAGACGACCCCAATCTCCAAATCCACACATCCATTTTGGATAATCCATTATATTACTACTATTTTTACCATTTGGGACGCATGTTAAAATTTTAATAATTTTTTTTATTCGTGAAATTATATGATGGAAGATATAAAGATGATAAATCAATATTTCGAATAATATAATAATTTACAATTATAATTGTTTGTAAAATTTAATCCGTGAAATAAAGATTTGTATCACACCTATTAGTTCTTTGCAACTACACATTATAAAATTGAGAAATGCATCAAAAGAAGCAATGGTTGACGGAGAACACGAACCAAACAAAGGAAAACTGAAGCTAAAATCATAGATTGATGTGGTAAAACTTTTGATCGAATGCATTTTTATTAAGTCATACTAGTATATAATGATTTAATGGATTATAACTTATTCTTAAAATTTGATAACATAGGTAATTGGATTTAATTTCACTGTCTATAAATAAAAAGAGAGTGATTTAATTTTGAGAGACTGAGTTGTGATCATAAATTAAATTAAAATACAATGATTTATTCAAATATCTAAAAGAAAGAAAAAATTTACTTCTAGAAGGCCTTTATAATATGGTTGTATGATCTCACATAGTTTTGTCCGCGAAACCAGTTGATTAGATCCATGATTATTATAAAAAGTAATATTTTTGACATAAAAAATAGTACTTTTTCTTAAATTAATCGGATCAGAGATCCGTGTCACAAAATTAATATGTGAAACGATCTTACAAGAGTTTTGAATTTTGATATATTTCATTNTACTTAAGATGATAAAATTACATTAAAAAAAATTTTGAGTGTGTCTGGATAAACCCCAAACGTTCACCAGGTGCCCACGCGTGCATGACACGTGCTTGGAGGTCGAGAATACGTACACGTGGCCCTGTCAGAGCCGTCTACGTAAGAGTACGGATAGAAGAATCCAACGGATATGCCTGATGCTGGTCGCTCTATTTTAAAACCCACCCACTCGAATACACCTTCACTTTCCA
The DNA here is from genome assembly GCF_012295235.1 of Primulina huaijiensis. NCBI lineage: Eukaryota > Viridiplantae > Streptophyta > Magnoliopsida > Lamiales > Gesneriaceae > Primulina > Primulina huaijiensis. The sequence continues at coordinate 2,964,516 of NC_133319.1, read as the reverse complement.
ACCAGTCTCAGCTTTATCCATTAATTTTTTTATTTATTTCGAATATTCTTTTGTAAATTCCTCGGCATTATGCCATTTATCATCCCCTTAATTGTTTTTATGTCGTGATAAAAGAAACTCGAGATAAATTTTTTCAAGAAAGCTGAGAAATGTACACTAGAATGAAGGGAGTAACTGACCCGTTGGATGAGAGGGTGAAGGCCAGAATCGTCGGCCGTGATGGCTTTGACCCGGGTTACGTAAGCAGCGGAAGTGAGCACAGCGGTCAGGACGGGGATGGCGTCATCTCGCCCAGTCTCTCAAATATTTTCTTTGGCTTCAACGGTGACGCCGGAGATTCTGTTCCGGAGGCTGCTGATCAATGCTGTGAGGATAATGGCGAGCGTGATCCGTCGATCTCTGATTCGAATGAGGTGAATGTGGATTTGATTGAGCCGATCCTGCGGGATCAGAGAGATTTGTTTCAGAAAGTGCTTTTGGCTCATGTCATGAGAGGTCTGCAGGTGTTTTCATGCGCGAAATCTAGTAAACAGACCGTGCGGAGAAATGTGATGGCGTTTTTGAGAAATTTTGGTTATAACGTGGCGATTTGCAAGACCAAGTGGGACAGCTCCGGCGGACTCACTTCCGGGAACCATGAGTTCATCGACGTTATCCGGCCGGAACAGAACATGAGATACTTCATCGACTTGGAGTTCGCTTCGGAATTCGAGATCGCGAGACCTACGGAGTCTTACGAGCGTCTCCAGAAATGCTTGCCGGCGGTTTTTGTGGGAACCAGCGATACTTTAAAGCAAATTTTGAAGGTCATGAGCGACGCTGCTAAACGATCTCTGAAGCGCAGAGGCCTCCTCCTTCCACCGTGGAGGAAACACCGCTTCATGCAGAACAAATGGTTGGGTACCTACCGCCGGACAACAAATATCTTTCCGGCGTCGTTTTCTTCTACTTCTCCAGTGAATCAATGCTACTCGGTCAAGTGCCGCGCCGTCGGCTTTGACGCCGGTGTCAACGGCGGAGGTGTGCTGTTGCCCGCTACGGCCGCCCGTACCCGTTGATTAATTTCGAACTCCAATTAATTTATGAGTAAATTTTGTAATTTTCTATGCATATATGTTTGTTTTATTCTCGGTATTATCCATTGTACGCGGCAACTGCACTTTGTATACATGTCGGCGCAGGTTAGCCTCGCGTCACGTGTAAATTGGGAAAAATCATGTAAGATCATTAGAAAAAGATTTTGTCAAATAAATCCAACGGTTCCATGGCTATTACGTATTATTCGGTATTATTGTTAATAATGAATTTTTATACACTAATTTATTTCACGATTTAAAGGCATTAAAAGCTTATAACAATGGTAATAATTTATAAGGAATAAGTAAAAGATACACACACGTTATATGTGTTATTATTATTTTTAATTTGATCAAATAATATTAATAAGAATTATTTTAGAAGAGCTCTTCGATTTAAAAAGAAAGTTTTGTTTAGATTTTTTTTATTTAAAATATCAATTGACTTAAAGAGATTTTTAGTAAACTAAAAAGAGTAATTATGTAATTAAATATTTTGGTATCTTTTAAAATAATTAGGTCTCAAACTTAATAATATAGTATAGATGAACTAGTTATTACAATAACAAAACGATAATTTGATACCGAGTTCCATAAAAATATATTGTTTGTATAATGATTTTTCACAAATTGCTTCATATTTGCATTGTTAAGTTTTAAAATGTACTATTTTTATTTATAATCATTGATCTTATAAAAATAAAAAAATAAAAACAACATATAGAAACAAAAACTAATAATTAACGAGCAGAAATTTAAAGTTATTCTTACTCGATTAATTGTTGCTTAATTTTAACGTGCATCACCATTCACTAGCCAGCCTTTTTTTTTTGTTTGAAAATAATGTATGCAAAGTTTATCGAAAAGCTCGAAGTTGTAACGAGACGTTATGCTTTCAGCTATCTACAAAATTCCAACTGTTACTAACTATTATTAAATTCACAACAGACCGATTGAGCTAATATATAATTTAATAGATTTGTGTTATAATAAAGGAAAAAATATTATTATACCACAAAAAATTTTATGAAACGATTTCATTATTCAATTTTGTTATAAGATAGTCGACCTATGTTACGAATAAATATCTTAAAAATTATTATATAAATGAGTAGGTCTCTTGTGAGACGATCTCACGAATCTTTATCTGTGAGACGGGTCAACCCTACCGATATTCACAATAAAGAGTATTACTCTTAGCATAAAAAGTAATATTTTTTTATAGATGATCCAAATAAGATATTCGTCTCACACATATTTTTGCCATAATTCATAAATAATAGATTATCATGGATATGGATCAGGTGTTACAATCATAGTTAATATCATAAATAATAAAATAAAAAAAAACGTGTAGATGTTAGAATTAATATTTAGTAGGTCGAATACCCATCCATTGCATCGATGGGGTGTCGACGTGGCAGATTTTTTATTTTATTTTAATGAAATAATTTGAATGGATTTGAGGGTTGGATAAGAAACCTCTGGCATAAGGATTGGACAACTGGCTGCTACTCTATTCATCATTAATTTTATCAATGTACAAGTGCCACCTATTTTTTATTTTTTTATTTTTGGTTCCCGGGACCCTTTCTATTATACAATTCATAAACAAAAAATATCATAAATTATACTTTATTAAATGTTTATTACTCACCTACTTATTAACTACCGTATCTCGTATTCTAATTTTTCAAATTCTAAAAGTTACATAAATAATAAGATAAACTAAGTTGAAAAATATTAATAAAAATCATATATAAACCTATACACGCGAATTATCATATACGTAGTCCGGAAAGCTATTCGATCAAGAACTTGATGTGATAACTGTACTAGTTGAATAATCAATCTTCTTAGTTTGGATTTTGCTATTGAACCCGATCGAGCCTGAGAAAATGGTTAATGAACTTGAGTGGGTATCAAGTAACTAAAATTTGTTCACGTTAATCGAGCCAGATCAATGTTTAGGTCGCCTAGACAGAGAGTAGGCGTCTACGATATCAACATAATACATCACACAATATAACTTGAACATAATAACATTAAATTATAAAATACATTCAAAATTAAACAACAAATCGAATATCACCAATTTATCTCACATCTTCTTTATAATTTTAAAACTTATTTTTCATGGGACACAAACTCATTATCATCATTATGATTGTTATCTTCTTTTTGGGGATACAAAAAAAAATCATTATCGTAAAGTTCTCTCACTCTAGAGATTTTTCGACGTAGATTTTTATCTATCCCACTTGCTTCATCAACTATTTTCTAAGTGAGCCCCGAACTAGTTCAACTTCATCAATGCCACTCTTACCAATTTGGATATGTGAGCACCATACGAATTCTATTATGTACATGGATCAAATATATCATCATTTTTTTACATGCATTTGTTTTGAATGCTTTCCCAAATAATCATTTTAAATCTTGGAAGCTTGCCAATACTTTCAAGCATGAGATTGACTGTGTGAGTTTCACGTGAACTCCAAAAGATCATGTGCTGCTTTTTCTATAATCAATTTAGATTGTTTGTTACAATCTGAACAATATTTTTACTATTTAACATACTTGTCAATATATTCAAAATAAAGTCTAGTTGTATGTGTCTCGTATGAACATGTCTCGTCTGAAGACTCCTTATACTTTAAAGATATAATATCCTCCTTGCAATTAACACATAAATTTAATATGATCATTCTTTTTATATCACTCCGTGAATGTGTTTCAATCGAAAACCCATTTTTTTCCTTATTCTTCTTCGTGTTTCTTAAACAGTTCTTTTTTCTTTCAACTTCTACTTTCAAAAGTGGCTCCTCTAATCGTTTGTAGCATCTAGGATGCATAGGGCTATTAATCGCCGTCAAGGATCCCTTGCCTGCTAGACTTGTCGACTGGAACATTTTTTGTGTTGTCGTTCATCGCCTTGGCAGCCGCCGGCATAATTTTAAAGCATCGTCAGATCTCAATTGCAACGTTCTCATATTTTTATAATCGTGAGACAGATCAACCATATTTATACATACATAGAAAAATAATATGTTTGACAAAAAACTATATTTCTTAGTCAAATCAGCTAATATCACATAATAATTATTCATAATATAACTAAAAGAAAGATATTTTTCAGTGAAAAACAATATTTTAAATATAAATAATAATATTTTTCACGAGTCAAATATTTTTCACTCAAATTGACATGTGTTAGAAAATATTTCTCCATGACACAACTTAAATTAATAAATGGTACTTTTACAGTTTAAAATAATATTCTGGATATTAAAAGTAATGTTTTTATGGGTCGAGTTCTGTGTTGAAGTTTTGTTTCATAAAGTTGTTTTGTAAGACAGTCTCACATGAGTTTTTATACAATATTTTTTATGAATCGCGTTCAAGATCAATCTCACAAACTTTTTATATGTGACAAGCTCGCGTTAGTTTTTGTAAATGAACATATGTGCTTTAAATCTTTTATGTGCAATTTAACAATCATCATTTATTTATATATTTATTGAGAATAACAATCATATTATATTAGAATTATTTCATCTTACATAAGGTAAAATAATTCGATAAAGAAAAAGAAAGTGGGGGCCAAATATACAGTTGGATAATGTACAATATTTAATGAATGGAGATAAGGTAAAATTTGTCTTTAATAATTAACTTCGACGAGGGGTTGTTGACCCAACAAATAATTAATTGGCATCTCTGTTGTGATAATTAACTAAAGTCAATTATATATAGAGTTGGTTTTTTGTGAGATAGTTTCGCGAATCTTTATATGTGAGACGGGTCAACACTACCGATATTCACGATAAAAAGTAATACTCTTAGCATAAAAAATAATTTTTTTTTATGGATGACTCAAATAAGAGATTCGATCAACGAAATTGATCCGTGAGACTGTCTTTT
>NC_133319.1:2942679-2959312 GCF_012295235.1 Primulina huaijiensis | reverse complement strand
TATATATATTAACAATGTTATACTTCATTTTACGTATAATACTTGATTTACTTTAAAGTTCAATAAACTTAAATTAAGTAAATAAATTGCTAAATTAAAATAAATATTATTTTGATGACTTTATCTAATCTATTATCTAGGTTGAATTGAGCTGAATTTGTCGTGGACACACGGTGTAAGATGAATATGGCCCATTGGGCCAGAGCACGATCTTCTTTTTCTATACCTTTGTCAAAGCCCACAGTAATAATTTCATCTTAGACAAGCCCATATTAGTCCATACGACGTCAAAAATAATATTTTATGTTCCGATAGTTTCTTACATACGATACAGGTTTCTTCCGTCTTTTATTTGTTTTAAATAGCTTAAATATTTTTTTGCAATAAAACTTTTACAAACTCACGATTAATGGGATTTAGATCCTCTACTGTGTTGAAAATACAGTACTTGATACTGTGCATTTTTTATACGAGATGATCACATGATCATTTTGTGGAAATTACACCATATGAGATAAATTTAAAAAGTGGTCAGATTAAATGAGATGATCACATTGTAAAAAGTGCACAATACATAGTGCTGTGTTTTCAACATAGTAGAGGATCCAAATCCCGATTAATGTGTGTATCTCTCTTAAACTACCTTAAATATAGTTTTTTTAATTTGTTTCCCACTGCCACGAGAATAAGGTTTTGTGGCGTGTTCTACGAATACGACGAAGATAATAAGATATTATATGCTAACGATTTTATATTTCCTCATAAATGACACTCATATAATACATACAACTTAATAAAAGAGTAAAACATTTATTTTCATATAAAAATGTTTATATTATCTTAAAAATATCATTTAAATTTATTTTTTAAAAAATATATTATTTTCCGGTTTTACTTTGAGACACCCTAAATTTACGTGAGGCCATGACTTTGACCCACGAAGTTGTTATTCAAATGTATTCATTTATCGGTGAAGATGTTGATTAGTTAAATTATATTAATTTTATATAAATTAATAATTTAATTATTAATTAATATTTTATAAATGTTAAATGAGCTATTTCTTAACAGAAAAAGAAAAACAAAAATTGTTTATCACTAAACCAATGCGAGATGTGATAACTAATTAATTCGTAGGGCGTCTCACAAAACCAGGGGCCATTACTAGGACAAAGGACAAAACGCACCGACTACTCGATATTATGTATTAATTAGAGTATAATGTCACCGTTACAAATACTAATATCTGTTAAAATTGGAACTTGGACCTAACACAAGCCCAAAAGCTAACTCAAGAAGAGAGGATTGTTCAAGCTCATATATACAACTCCCATATATTTTATCTAACCGATGTGGAACAACTAACAGTACTATCCTCGATACATGAAAATATCATCATATTATATTAGAATTACCAAGCAACAAACCAAAAGTCGACAATTCAGTGACTGATTAATCTAAAGAATGCGTGTGTGTTTTAATATCAAATAATGTGTTTCGTATAGAAACACTTTAGTAATAGTTTTGTTTGGTGGAATCGTTGTCCGTGGACGTTTTGAGTTGATGTACGATTTAAATATTACGATTATATTATTATGATTTATTATAGATTTTGGTAAAACGTGAACCACTTGATTAATTAAGTTGGGACTTTAAAGTACTCAAAAAAATTTTAAAACACAACCACTTTTGTGTTTCGATATTAGTTACATAGTTATTTATTTTTATTTTTATTTTTAAAAAAAGCACATTATATTTATTTATTTCTATATAAACAAATAATAAGTTTTCTAATACTTGATACTCCCATTTAAAGGTGGTAAAACATCGATGATTGATTGGATACAATGAACATTCACTGTCATTCGGAGAGGATACAGCTAGCAAAAGTGAGTGTATGAAAAATTTCATTTGAAAGTCAATAATAAATTTTCACAATAATTTGATAGTCAAATTCCAGAAATTCCGAATTCACGTTCAATTATAATTAAATTAGAAGAAAACAACAATTTAGCTTATTTTGATAAAATATAATGTTATTATAAATTTGCCAATTTATATAATTTATGATATGAATGGTACCGTGAAATTAAGTATTATCTTACAAAATTATTGAAAATTTTATTTTTCGTTTTAACTCGAATTAGGATAAAAAAAAGGTATTATTCAGTACAGATAAGGCTTCGAACAATATTAATTTTTTTTAATGTAAATTTCATTAAACAACAATTTACACATTTCCACGATAATAAGCGTGTAGGATATTTGTCGACAACATATCATATTAAATAATATCGACAACGGACGAAATATATATGGCGCCTGTGCGTGGAATATTTTCCAATTTTAATTGATGTCATCCGGTTGAATATGGTGAGTTGAGTTGGGCAATATACCGAATCTTGATGAAGGAAAAATGAGCTGTAGTGATATCCTGAACACAGGAAAACAAACACGTGAATGGACGTCGGAGGGGTGTCCAGCGTGATCACTCCAATGGCAGAAAATGAACAAAACCAGTGTAGCTTTTATGACCATATGACAATTTATTTCTAAATATATTATCGAAAAAATAAATGAGCTATTTTCCATTTTTATATTTTTTTAATACATAATGGAGCAATTTTATATTTATTTGAAACAAGCAATTTTCTTGTTACTGAAGAAGGAATAGAGCCAAAATTTTATTGTCTTCTTGCTGAGCCAGTTAGCTTTTCAGAGTTGTCTCAACCGTAAAACAAAGGGAAACAAGAGAAAAATACGAGATTAATTTGAGGACCATTGTCGAATAGTTGCTTGCAAATTAGACAAAAAAATAGATTCTTAATAATTTAAGGACTGAATCTGCAATTTTATGTTCTTATTTTAATATAGCTATTATATTTATAACACATTAAATAATCGTTGAAATAAAATAACATAAAATTTTATTTATTTTTTAAATTAAAAAATAAGTAATAAGTGCACGCTCTGAGCCTTGGACTTCAATTTGATAAACTTTTCCAATCCATCTCAATATATTTCCTGCCTTTTCATTTCTTTGGCCAACCGATTAAGTTGGAAAAAAAAAAGAGGAAAAATTTGGCCTATGAAATATGAATAGGGAGACGAATATTATTTATTTCGTACATCAAAATTTTGATTTTAATCTCTTCTTTAAAGTTTCTCACCAATTGCATGTCATTTTGTTGTAGCATGGATTAGATATTAAATTTTAGATCGTTCTTATGTACATGCATCTAGAATACGTGACATTTTGATATGTTTCTTAACATTTATTAGGTGAATATCACATCAGCAGTGAGTACTGATTTGAATACGGTTGATAGACAACATATCAATACATATATCTATATATTCTGTAAATCCATTAATATATGATTTTTTTTCATGTAAAACATGTAATATAAAAAAAATATTAACCTTGTTGGACTGAAAAAATTACTCATGTTAGTTTAACAATCCAAAATATTGCACTAATATATGGTTTAAATTTTGAATTGTACGTACCAGGGATGGTGCAGAAAATTCAATTACGAGGGACATAATTTTTTAAAATAATTATTTATAGAAAATATAAATATAGTATTTGATATGTATATACAAAATAACAACCATTATTATGTTTCCATGTATATTTTAATGACAAAAATTTGTGTGAGACGGTCTCACGGGTCGTATTTGTGAGACGGATCTCTTATTTGAGTCATCCATGAAAAAGTATTAATTTTTATGCTAAGAGTATAACTTTATATTGTGGATATGGGTAGGGTTGACCCGTCTCACAGATTAAGATCCGTGAGACGGTCTCACATGAGACCCACTATATTTTAATAAAAACGTAATCACAAAAAATATATTTAAAACTTTAGGACAAAAATAATAATAATAATATTATTTTTAAAATAAATTTCTTAAACAAATATTAAAGTTATCAATGTTTTATCCATAACATGTTTTACAATATTCAATCCAATTAAAAATATAAAATTTGAGTACAATATGTATATATAAAATAAAAAAATTATTAACTTATTTATTACGCTTAACCATGTTAAAATTTACGACTTTTTCTATAATTTCAAGTTCATCAATAATTGAGCAATATTAAAAGTGAGATATNTATCCATAACATGTTTTACAATATTCAATCCAATTAAAAATATAAAATTTGAGTACAATAGGTATATATAAAATAAAAAAATTTATTAACTTATTTATTACGCTTAACCATTTTAAAATTCACGACTTTTTCTATAATTTCAAGTTCATCAATAATTGAGCAATATTAAAAGTGAGATATCCATAAAAAAATTAAAAATCAACATCTTAAAAACTAGAAGAAAATAATTCAAAGATAGAATAACTGAAACAATAAATTTGAAAATGAGATAAATGAATATAAAATAATTGGGTAAGTTTGTTTAAGATTTTTTATTTATTTATTATTATTAGTTAAATGATCATATATTTATGTTATTATTCCTAAGTGGTACATGGAAATTAAAAGGCTAATATTATTTATACTTCGATTTATGCTGGTCATGCTCCATTTTGAATATAAAAAACTATTCATAAATTAGAGTATAAATATCATCAATTTATGAAAAATTATACAATTTTTCATTAATTTGTTGTATTTTACCCATTTTAGATGGAACATTAATGTTTTGTCAGAAATTAAGTAGTAAAAATTTCCACAGGAAATGAGGATCGATGTCTGGAATATTGTGGACTGGATTCTTGAAATATACATCTGTAGATGAGTAGAATTCGTCGTTTTCTTCACGATGGGAATCCGACCAAACCTAATTTCATCGCTGAGATTAGGAATTTAATGCAATCATTCACCTATCCAACACGCTAACCTTAATCCTGAAATTTGTAGGTAAAAAAAGCTCTAAATTAATACAATTAAAACTTATAAAAAAGCATGTATCTGTCAACTTTTTTTAAAAAAAGAACTCGAGCATTTATTGTGTTTTACGAAAAATTATACATAATGTTAACGTTATTATTCAAATATTTTAAACTGTAATGTAACTCGAGCATCATGTTTCTATTAATCTATTTAACAGAGATAATTATTGCACCTGACAATTTTTATTTTCTTATTTTATAAAAAAGAACCTTTCACTTACCAACTAATTACTAGTTAAAGATATTTTGGAAATATTGTTTCATTTAATATGTTAGTTTTATGAAATCGATATGATAAGTTTTTTTTTTTAAGAGAAAACGATAATTTATTTACCATGGAACTTTTATTTATTTATAATATACTTATAAATATAATGGTGTGATTTCGATTTAAATTAATTGGCAACATCGATTGACCCAATCATTGGGAAATATAAAATGGGAATGTGAAGTTCTAGGCCCAATTTCAGAACAACCAATTGCTTCATTTTTTTTTTTTTTTTGNAAATTTGACCAAAACAAACTTTCTCTCGATGCAATAAAACTATAGCTACATATAATAATAATAATAATAATAATAATAATAATAATAATAATAATAATAATTTATTATATATAGTAAGAATATGCTTTTACGTATGCTTTACATTAGATTTTATTATTATTTGAAAATACTCGATGAATGACTTAAGCACGCATCATCCATGAGATCATGAGACTTAACCCTAACACATTACGTGCAATATTTAGAAATTGTACAAGTCCTAATTCTTCCTCTGAATATAACATCTCAAAAATATATATTATCATATGAAAAGATTACGTGTTGGTTACAAACTCGAGAGAGCTATCATTTCAAAATATTAGTTTAATTGGTGATATATCATAATAAGTTTATAATCTACACTTTATTAGTTTTAATATTTGACGGGAAACATTTGTAATATTGTTGACCATTATTTGAGATACTGATATACGCGGAGGCTCATTACAGACGATTTTCACTCACTTTTCATTTTTCATTTATGGACCTTAATTCAACCTATAATTAAATATTTTTATCGACACTGATTCGATTGTAGACTTTTCCAAATCGTCTTTTCTGCTACACCTATTCTGAATGAGTATATCAATGTTGAGTTATAAACCTAAGAGAGTTAACAACCCAAAAAGTTTGTCTAATGTGATATACAGTCGTGACTTTATAAACTACTTTTTATTTATTTTAATATTCGATATCTTAATCCGAATTTTTTAAGATTGTGTTAATAAAATTGAAAAACAAAAAATTCGTTATTTGAATAGTTGATTTAAGGACATTGTTCTTACAAATTTTTTATATTGTGTTTTTATATTAGTTTCAAATAATTTAATTAAATGTAATTATATTAAAAACTACTCAAAAACTTAAGTTGGTGAATAAATGTTTATCATTCATATAGAATCCAAATGGTCATTAATGTCGAGATATATATTAAATTAAATAATTTAAAAATAACTATTTTTGATCAATTTGGCATGTTTCTTTTGTTTTTACTAAAAATATTCACCCAGTACTAGATTAGTACATTAACGTTCTGGTTTGTCTATTTTTATGCTGTCTATCTTCATCTTTTGCTTTTCTTTCTTCTTTTTTTTTTTTTTTTTTTTTTTTTTTTTTTTTTTNGTTCAATACGTAGAAGTTTATGTAATAATGATATAAGATTCAAATTATTATAATATTAGTAATTTAATTCTGACGCATTTTTTATCTTAAAAAAATCATTATTTTATAATGAAAAAATTAATTAAAATTTATAGTAATAATGATAAATGAATCAAAATCTAATGTTCAAATTAATGTACCAACCTTCTATTAAGTTGAATATTATTCAGGAAAAAGCCATTATACTAACTTATATGCTTAAGTGTGTAGATAAAAGTATCCTATAATAATTATTATTTTTTGCAAAATTTGAGATAAAAGATCTATATTAATAAATTCCTCCAACTTAATCAAATTCCTAATAAAATTCATATAATACACTTCTAAGTCATTTCTTTCTATCTTTTTAATATTATTTTTAAAGTTTCATTTCAAATATTTTCTCACCAATGTATTTTTTAAAAAAATTAAAATTTTAGAATCATATGTTTGTCTCTTCACGATTTTTGATATTTATGTTATCATATTGGAATCTTAGCGCGTTATCTTGTTTTTTTTCCTGACATATTGTTGATGTTGTGATGATGTGTGAGGTGTTGTATTAGTGATCCCATGAATGAGAATGAATTTGTTAAAAAATGACTGATAAATGACTAAGATCTAATTTTTACAAAATAAATTACCAAAATCGTGAAAATACAAATAATTAGAACCAAAATTACAATTTTTCCTATTCTTTTAATTATTATATTACTCGTTACTATAGTCAAAATTTTGTAATAAGGGTTTTTTTTAATAAAGAAAAACATAATAAATCATCCACATTCGGTACTTTGGGTAAAATATACCATGGAAAATATGGTGACATACGAGCGATATTTGTTAAAGCGACCCTTCGAAATTATGTCTCCAAAAGTAGAACGAAGCATCCATTTTCAAGTGTACAAATCTAATTAAATAATACATAAAATCAAAATAAAAAATAACAACCTCCANAAATAAAGAAATTTAATAAGTTTTCTTGACATATATATATATTAAATGTGTGGAAATATTACTTAAAACTCCAACCATTACCAATTACCCTTCATTTTTTCTTTTAGTTTAAACAAGAAATAACGAAATTTAATAAGTTTTCTTGATATTCTCAAATTGTTTTCCCAAACCAAAATCCATATTGGATTTTTCTCTCATATTCCTAATTTTGTTGTTGAAAAAATTTTGATTTTGAAATTATATTTTTAAATAGTTGGCAATTTGAAGAAGGGTGGACAATTTGGTGGTTTGACGTTTAAGGCCCGGCATTTAACCCTTTCTACCTCCGCTTTTCCCGGCTACCTTAAAAAAATTAATATCATATATGATAAAAATAATTATTACATTCTCAATCAACTTTTGTAAGTTGCCAAAAATTTATGTGAGACGGTCTCACGAATCGTATTTTGTGAGGTAAATATCTTATTTGGATGATCCATGAAAAAGTATTACTTTTTATGCTAAAAGTATTGTTTTTATTGTGAATATCGGTAGAGTTGACCTGACAAGAGATCTACTCTTGTAAATTTGTACTTAACTTAATTTCTTGATTTGGGTCCGATCTCTATAATTTTTTTACTGTTTGAATCTCGTATACAAGGTATATGATGATAAATTATGTATGACATATGGACATAATATTATAATACTAATTTTTTGTAAAATTTGAGCCAAAACGATGGATGGGTAAAGAACATGTAATAAATTAATTTATTTATGGCTGTTAATATGTATCTAATTTGTATACTTTTTAAAAATTTTAAATTTATGAAATAAAAAAGGTAAGGAAGCTCTTTTTTCCTTTTCCTTTCCGCCATTATAAAACTTGATGAGCACCCATCTTTCTTCCTCCCCTTCTCCTTTGTTTGCCACTTTCTGTCCACTCTGGTGTACCCTTTCATTTTCCTTCCACAAACTATTGATGATGGATACGGAGTACTTCATAAATGCCGGGATCTCATCTCCGCAGCTGCTGGAATTCGAAGCCATGACACCAATGGCGTGGAATGCGCTGAATTCCGAGGCGGAGCAATCTTTGTTGACTCACAGTTCCTCTGTCGACCAATATTCGCATTTTGAGTTGGCTTTCAGCTCAATGTTGTCTTCTCCATCGGCGTGCAACTCTGGAATGTCAACCGACGCTTTCTTCCTCCAAGAATTGATCGGGAAACTGGGTGGCGGCACTCGGAACTCCGGCGTTTTCCCACCGTCTGGAACCATTGGCATGGCGGGGGGTGGTTATTGTCATGATATTAACAATAACACCAATGATTCTTGTCGCAGTACTGCTTTAAGTTCTCTCCCGAAGAAAAATTTCCCGATTCTTGATCAAATACACGCCCCCAAGTTGGGATATTCGGTGCCTCTGAATCCTATTCCTTCATTTTCCACTGATCCGGGGTTTGCTGAAAGAGCTGCCAAGTTTTCTTGCTTCGGCAGATGGAGTTTCAATGGGAGGACACCTCCACTTGCGGGGATAAACAATGCTGGATTGTTACCGAGAGCCAGTACTCCGTCGATGGAGAATGGAAAGCTATCCCGAGTTTCTAGCAGCCCTTCTATCAAGCAAGACGAGTCGCATCTCAAAAGCCAGAAATTGTGCCAATCCATGAGTGAAACCAGAGCGCCGATTAACGAATTGGTCTCGGATTATAACGAAAAATCTACTGTTTCTGATCAAATCCCAGTTGCAGAAACAGGTTCAAAAATCTCGAACGAGCTGAATTCAAGAAAAAAGAAACCAGTAACCAGAGGCAAATCTAAAGATGATGGATCCATTTTAGCTAAGGTAACGATATTCAGTACAATGGATGCAAATTTGCCTTCACGTTCAACAAAGTTTGGACACATTTAGTTAAACAAACAGAAACACTTGTGTTATCAGGGGTTCGATGGCGATGATGATGCAGATATCAAGCGTTCGAAATCCGCAGAAAGAGGCAAAATCGAAAATGGCAGTGCTAAACCAGAGAAGGAAACCGTCGTTGAAAATGAGAAACAAAAGACTAATCAAAAGCCACCTGAACCCCCAAAGGACTACATTCATGTCAGAGCAAGAAGGGGGCAAGCTACTGACAGCCACAGCTTAGCAGAAAGAGTAAGCCAAAATTTTTCTGACATATTTTTTTCTTACAAAATTTCATCTTTCGATCATCGTGTGTAATTACGCTGAATCTTTGTGCTGTTTGATTAGGTCCGACGAGAGAAAATCAGCGACAGAATGAAACTTTTGCAGGATCTTGTACCAGGTTGTAACAAGGTATACAAAAACTTAGGTTCGCTTAACTTTTCTTGAATTTCTTTAAGAAAAAACCCATCAAGAAACTTGACACTGTGCATTTCTTCTGACTCAGGTGACTGGAAAAGCACTGATGCTTGACGAAATCATAAATTATGTACAATCATTGCAACGTCAGGTCGAGGTAAATTCATGATAAATCAATCGATGTCTTGACTTTCTTGGCTGTTATTAAAGATCTTACTGTGATTTTTTGTTGTTTTTACAGTACCTGTCGATGAAACTAGCCTCGGTAAATCCAGGCCTGGATTGTAGCATGGAAAACGGACCAAAACCAATGCACCCTTTGGATTCCTCTCCACCAGCTTTCTTGAATGTACATCACCAGCATAATCCGACTCCAAACAGGCAACCGAGTCAAAATTTAAGCCCAGTCGGGTTTGGTGTAAGTTAATTTTGAAATATTTCCTTTGCGTTTCATATAATATGACCTTAAAATGTCGAAGAACATCGCTAATAAGTCGTTTTCCTCGGTGACGTTCAGTTCCCGGAATTCGGGGAAGGTGGTCTGCTTAGCATTTTTCAGATGGATCAAGCGAGTGATGTGAAAGTTGAGCGGTGAAAACTAGTCTTTAATGGAAGATTCAGAGCTCCCAGAAAACAAGTGAAAAAAAGCCATATGGTGTAAAGATTTCAGAATTGTGGTTCATCTGGCCAGAAGAAGTTGCTAATATATATATATTCTTCTTGTATTATTCATTGTACTTCAATTGATTTCGTATTTCCTACTCTTTTGGGATGTTTTTTGAGTACCCATTGTAATATTAGAATATTCAAGAGCATTGTAATGGAATTAAGATAGTATTTTAACTAGTTCAAATATGAAATAACACAAAATTTTATGAGACTGATATCCAATTCAACTCGAAATAAACAAGATTTTGGCGGTGACTTGGTGACTTTATTGTTTTTGGTGTATGAATTCTACAAGGTTAATTGCTATCTTTTTCAAGATTTTTGAATATGGTTGGGTCAATTACACACAGCTGCTACTTATGCTGTATGAATGGGACATCATTATCATTTTCATTTCAAGTCTTAATACAAATGACAATGATATATCACAATTTATGGCACATATTAAGGGGGGAACAGTGTATTTTTCACTGATTATTTCTAAACTGAAGCTTCTGTCCTCTTTCCATTTCTATTTGAGGCAAACTTTTTCTGACTTCAGAGATAATAATAGTAATATTTGTTCCCTAAAAAATAATAGTATTTGCAATTCTGAAGTATTTTAAATTTATTTTTCGAAGAAAGAAATTGTGTTTGATTGGACGACAAATTTACAAAGCTACTCATAATTTGAAACACAAAAACTCTTGTGAATGAGAAGGTTTCACGGATCAATTTCGTGGGTCGAATATCTTATTTGGGTCATCAATGAAAAAATATTATTTTTTATGCTAAGAGTATTACTTTTTATTGTGAATATCGATAGAGTTATTCCGTTTCACAGATAAAAATTCGTGAGATCGTCTCACAAGAAACTTGCTCAATTTGAAAATGGAAATAGGAAGAATCTCAGGTTGGCAATGATGAGATTCTGACTAGAAAAATATATTAATTGCCAATATATATTTTTAAAAATTAATAATAATAATAATAATAACAAGAAAAAAGGTTAAGTAGTGGAGTTTAATGGGGGTATGAAAAGATGCCCTTAGCTATGTATATATTAATATTTTGACGACAAAATGGTTAATAAAAATACAAACTTTCTGGGGATTAACAAAAGATTTCTGCAAATTCAGACTTTTAATTATTTTAATTAGGTATGCAATTATTAGTATCAATATTAAATTGCCGTGACAATCTGAAAGATTCTCTGAAAATGATTTTTTTTTTGCGTGTAAAGTTTAAACAATATACAAAATATTAAAGAAAAACTATAATCTTTCTATAAAAATGTACGTCTTAGTTGGATTTAGTTTGTAGCTTTTTCAATTAGTTTGTTTGTGATGGCAAATTTGTCCCTGGGCTTCCCTTACCGTCTAAGCAACCTAATAAAGTAAATTGATAGATAGTGACTCATTTATCAGTTAGTGAAATGAGTTGATTCGATTCATATTTATAAAAAAAATTATATATTTGATATAAAAATTAATAATTTTTCATTAACCAGGTCAGATTGAAGATCTGTATCACAAAATTGACACATGAGACAGTCTCGTAAAAATCTTTGTGATAAATAAAATGTGCAATGATAGAAAATTTAAGAGAACGTAGACTATCTTTATGTGTGATTTTTCTTTCTAGGAAATAATACAATATTGAATTTTCAAACCTTGCGAAACTATAATTTGCCAATATATAAGTTTACTTACCGATAATGATTAAAATTTTAGATCGGTGAGATATACTTTTATGTATACCGCGTTTATTTATACGTGTTGTATGTTTGTACATTTTTTTAAATCATTGTTTAAATAATTTGTATCTATTTCGAAAAAAAATTCATTCGACTTTGCTAGTAGGCATATTCGTAAATTGTGTGTAGACAAGATTGAAGTGAAATGCAAATAATCAAATTATTTTCAAAGTTTGATATCTACAAGCGTAATTGATATTACGATATTATTTTCAGAAATTTAAAACATGTAATTTTGATGCATGGGTCTAAAGGCCCAAACAGTTGACCCGATACAGCCCAGGCCCAAATCTTCGCCCAGATTATTAGAAGCTTTACAGAAGGCAGTGGCTACCTAGTACCTTACCCACCACCACCACCGATGAAGTTCCTTTTCCGTTCAACCCTCCTCGTCCGCCTTGCTATCCGCCGCTTCTCCACCACAAACTCCGCCGGTATAGACCACTACCGCTCTGTAAATCCGCGCACCCGAACACCAATGGTGAAACAATTCGAGACAGGGATACAGAACCTCAAACCTGGGTTCACTCAATCCGACGTGGATCTAGTCCTACGATCCCAACTTGACCCGGATATGGCACTCGATATTTTCCGGTGGACGGCTCAGCAGAGATACTACAAGCACGACGATCTCACGTATCTCACGATGATTGGGATTGCAATTTCAGGTAAACGTTATGGGGTGGCGGAGACTTTGATTGAAGAAGTTATCGCCGGTGCTTGCCCCTCAAATCTCCCCTTGTTTAATGCCATGATTAAGTTCTGCTGCGGGCGTAAACACTTGTTTAATCGCGCTTTCGATATATATAAGAAAATGACCAAATCCGAGGATGCTAAGCCTAATTTGGAAACGTACGCTTTGCTACTGAACTCTCTTTTGAAGAAATTCGATCGGTTGAATGTATGTTATGTGTATCTGCATGCTGTTAGGTCGTTAGCTAAGCAAATGAAGGCCTATGGGGTCATACCAGACTCATTTGTGCTGAACATGATAATCAAGGCGTACTCAAAGTGTCTTGAAATGGACGAGGCGATTCGTGTTTTTCGAGAGATGGGGTTGTATGGTTGCGAGCCAAATGCTTATACATATAGTTATATAGCCAAAGGGTTATGTGAGAAGGGGAGGGTGGATCAAGGATTGGGATTCTACAAGGAGATGAAAGAAAAAGGGTTGGTTCCCAAGGGGAGTACTTATTTGATCTTGATTTGTAGTCTGGCCTTGAAAAGGAGGTTTGAGGATTCGACCGAGGCTTTGTTTGATATGTTGGGTAATTCTATGTCACCTGATTTGCTAACCTATAAGACCTTGTTGGACGAAATGTGTAGGGATGGCAGGGGAAATGATGCTTTCGAACTTGTTGAAAAATTTCGTAAGAGGGACGGTTTTATGAATGAGAAGACCTACAGTACTTTGTTGAACGGATTGCACTACCTAAGCCGTTAAATGTCGATGCTTTGCTTTCTCCGATCGGTCTTCTAAACACCATCAGGTTTGGAACTTAAAATCTGACTCGAGATCTTTGAGACACTAATTCTGGCCTGGTCAGGTTAAATACACGAGTTTGTGTTTAGGAAGTTGCCAAATATTAAATGAAAATAATGCTGGCGCAGAGCTGAAATCGGGAAAAACAGAATGCTATGCTAATCGTTGCCCCTTACGGTGACCAAGCAAGCAATCTATACAAAATTTTATTACTTCATCTATGCAAGAATTTTGAAGTCTCCTAGTTAGACAATCAACACTAGCATGATTCACGACTTTGAGATTATGGGACTGAAGCCCTTTGATGAAGGCCATACCTTAACCATATATCATCTTGTTTATGAGAGCAATGTAAAGCAAGATCCTCTGGTTCAGGCAATGCAACAAGATGGCAGTCTCCTGCAAGTCATTGATAATGATGTGCGTGTGGTAGGTAGTTCACATGTTTAAACATCAGATATTAGATATGCCTTTGTATCCCGTTTAACAAATGTTCATATTTTATGGTGGTGTGATGCTAAATAAAATGCATATGGTGTAATTGAGTTATCTAATCTTGTAAATTAATTTTTCCCCTTTCTGCAAGAAATTTAAATGGGACGTCAAAGTCGTCCATGAAGTTCTCATCCTCATTACAGCACTACCAAAGGTGACTAACATGGCGCGGCTCATTTTCCCGTCCTTGGGAGGATTCTCGAGCTGTGAAGTATCCAACATACGGACTTGCGATTTTACCTGGCGCTTCCAGTTACTAATACTATTTATGAAGTGAAGCAAATCCAAAGGTTGGTTTCAAGCATAACTTTAAGAATTCTGGTACGAGGGCTAAATCAATTAGCTGTTTGGTTAAGGCAACGGCTGCTTGTTTATGGTAAGTTCTTTCTTTGCGAACTTGAACAAATTATGATACGAAATGTGAGGTTTTTGAACAAAAAGAAAAAGATCCGATATGATTACAGGTGGAATTTACATGTTAGGGGAGGAACCGAGAGAATGTGAACAATTCAAGCTACCAACTATGTAACAATCTAATCGATATGTAATTCATTAAGAACATGTTTCCCAAACTTCACAGTAACATTTTTTATGCTTTTGAAGTGAAATATAATTTTTTAATAGATTTCGTGGATTTTTTTCGACTAGTGAAAATTTTATACATTTAAATTTGTAATTACGTAGAAAAGTAAGATTATGGAAAGTCATCGAGACCTAGATGAGAAAAACTATGAACGAGTTTTTATGACAGAAGGAATTAATGTCTCAAAGATGAAACAAAACTATAATATTTCGGCAATAATGGACGAAATTATCGTTTCCCTCTAAATTCGAAAAAGACAACATCTCGGATCAGATTATGCGGATACAATTCAAGTTCACAAACTCGAATACGCATCAAAACCAAATAACCGAACAGACGGGTTCCTTCGCCAGTAACCAACTAAGTAGGTTTCTAAAACAATATGAAAATCAGAGCACCACTGAATTATGCCTTGCTGTCGATGCTCGTTGCCTCTGCCTCCTTAGGAGCTGCGTTCTGCTTCAATATTAAGAAAGAAATCACGGTCAAACAAATGAGCTGGTTCGGTTCAATTATTTTTTGTCAGGAGAACAAAGGATATCAAACTAGAATGATGCAACTCACAATATTAGCTTCAACAGGCTGCATCTTATGTAATTTGGCAAACATATTGCCATAGAACTTGGCATCCTTCTTGTTGTATTCCTTTGCCTTCTCTTTAAGAGCTTTGTACCCAAGCTTCACCTCCCTATTTCCATTCAGGACAAAAAAATTTTAAAAATTATATATGCATATAATCTTCGGGATGAAACAAAATCACTTTGTGATTGTTGGGCCAGAACGACAAAACTACCTGTTGTCAGGATCAATTTCAAGAGCTTTCTTAATATCTCGTTCAGCCAAATCGAGATCTCCTACATTTGTGTAAGCTTGAGCTCTCCTATACAGAGCCTTCACGTTCATACTCTCGAGTTCCAACACCTTCACATGGCGCTCATCATCAGCCCTTCTAGATCACAGTATTAGAAACGGGAAACACACATGGAACAGCTGAAAAAACAAAATCAAACCTTGGTACAAAGCTTTTCTGTCTGCTTATAATCTTTCAGTTTTAACATGCAAGCAGCGTTGTTCAAGTTGCAAGAAACCTTCAATGCTTTGGACTGCTTCTTTTCCTCCTCACTAAAAGACGTGTCGTATTCAATATACTTTGCAGCCTGGTCATGAATTTTTACACGAGTCAACATGACAAAATGTAGACACTAGTCTTCCAAAATCAAAACACAATGTTTAACCTTCTCATATCTCTTGGAGGCTCTCTCATATTTGCCCGCCTTAAAAAGTGCATTTCCTTCTTCCTTCTTCTTGCCAGCTGCCTCGATTTTTTCTTCCGTCTTCAGGTCCCAAGATTCCTTCTCCTGAAACACCAGGTTACATATAAAGTCTCCAATTTGTCACTCGGACCAATGCACTAACACTAAAAAAGAATCCAGCATTAATATTTAACCTTGATAAAAGAGACAAGCTCCACATCATAGTACACAGTTGAGTTTGGAGGAACTGTATAAAGCTCTTGCTGCGATTCCAATGAACCAAATGCATACTCAGGAGCAATTTCCAAATGTGCCACCTCACCCTTCTTCATTGTGATCACAGCCCTATCCAACCCATCAATTACTTGCTCTGTTTAAACAAAGGAATAGTAAGAACCAACTCATTTATCACAAACATACAGCAAAGAGAAATGACATACAGACAGATACCTTCATCTGTTTTAAATTCCAAAAGATCATCCTCACTTTCCCCGTGACCTTTCTTCATAAAAACAGTACCATCCGGTAGCATTCCTATCAATTTCACTG
>NC_133319.1:2765937-2939727 GCF_012295235.1 Primulina huaijiensis | reverse complement strand
ATTGTTGAAATTTTTTTACTTAAAAAAACACTTATTTAAGCAAAAAGCTTATATATTGTACGTATTTTGTTTTAGAAAATTATATTTATATATAAATATATATAAATATATATGTGATTCCGTTTTGCTTCAAATTATATTATATAAACAGTTTAAGTCACACCCTCTATTCCATTTCGTTTAAACATTTTTTTTATATTTCGCACATCATGATGCGATTTCAAAGCGATTAGCTTAAGAGATTCTGGTCGAATTTAACCTCGTTAGTTGGAGACGGCGTAAATATGAGTTTTTGTATTGATTTTACACTATATTGTCTTGTCGTGACTTTCTCTTGAATTCTCAAAATCTATGTCGCTCCATCCCATACCATATAGTTTGATTAAAAATTATCGTAAGTCTCTGTCCAACCTATTCGACCAATCGTTATGATCCAATCTCTTTCCCGATCGAACCCAACTCAAGTGCTCGACTTGGATTTAGTATGATGACAATACGCCAGCTATTTATAGAATTAAATTAAATTATAATTTGTCGATGTTAATATTTTTAGTTTGACTATGTATTCACATTCAAATCCTATAAGAAATCGTTGTTTAAAAGAAAAATTACATGCTAAATAATTTGTGATGGGGCGAGATTTCTTAACGAGCAAATTAATCGAGTAACGTGTACGTTGTTTGATTAAGTTGTCATATTTTATATCCTTAAATTTTTAAAGAATGTGCACTATAACACAAATAGCATAATCTCGTGTGAAAAATTAAAACAAAATCAACTTCTCGTACAAGAGTGGGCCTTATGTGAGACCGTCTCACGGATCTTAATCTGTGAGACGGGTCAACCCTAACCATATTCACAATAAAAAGTAATACTTTTTTATGTATGACCCAAATAAGAGATCCGTCTCACAAATACGACCCGTGAGACCGTCTCACACAAGTTTTTGCCCTCGTACAAATAGTGATATATNTTAAGGCAGTAAAAAGGTTATTTGGTGGGAGGGGAATAAAGAGAGTAAAGTCAATGAGAATATAATCAAGGCTATTATTTTCTCATGGAAACTTTCATGTGAAATTCTTTCTTTAAATGAACATGAAGATAGTAATTAGTAAATTCAATTATATCATGAAAATCTTTGTTCCGAGTTTTAAGACATATAGGTAGGTTTAACAGCTAGTTAAATAAGATACAGACTATTGTGAGATCGTCTCACAATTCAATTTTGTCGTATGAATCTCTTATATGATTCAACTAATGATAAAGTTAGCACATTTTATAACCAATGTATATTTTTCATGATAGGTATGTGACGAGTCGAACTGTCTCATGTATATGAACATCTGAAACTGTATCATTAGATATCTGCTCTTTTAATAATTATACATGGTTACAATCGTGGTTGTCTATTTTTCACCAAAATAGTTTTTTCTGTAGAATTATTTAAAATAATTTCTAAAAAAAATCGTCTTTGATTGGTTTGTAAGCCAAACAACATAATGACAAAATGATGCGAGCAGGATTCAGCCGTTAGAGATCAAATCACTAGAGCCAGTTGACCAATCTCCAACGGCTATTTGGAATTGGTAGCTAAAATCAGTAAATATTGGGTCCCATGATTCGTGTATTTAATTTAAAAATATAGTCTTTTAGTTACAAAAGTCGAAAATTAAATTGATGATTTGTGTTGGGGTTTGAATTTGTGAAATAATAAAGTAGCCAAAACCAAAGCAATATAAAATTATAACTGATATATATTATAAAAAATTCACATTTAATAAGTCTTAACATGCTGATCATAAGATGCAACCTAGTTAAATAACACTCATAGATGCAAATAAATGATTAAATACTTGTATCCCTTAATTTTATAATTTCATAAAAGTATCGATATTAAATTATTTGTTTTCTAGCACATTTTTAAATATTTTGCAAGATTTGCATCACGTGGCAAAATCTTCAAACACATAGTCAAATAACATATAATCTCCCGTGAAAACCCAACACTTTGTTTATTTTAAAACGTCATGTGTTTCTTTAAAATATCAGTGCAGCTCATGGAACTCACCGGGAACGTAGATGACACCACATGTTAATGAGTTGAAACTCGACGTAAATGTAGCTTATAATACTAAGTCTCATATTACGTAAATATATCTTCCAAAACCTCCCTCCACAGCTCAGTGTTCCATAAGTTTTCTTGCCTATCATCCTCAGATTATATTCACCATTTCCGGTTCAATTAAAACCACATCTGAACATCGACACAACGCCGCCAATGGGTTTAATTGCTGTTTCACTTTTCTTCTGCGTTCTATGTTTTTCAGCTTCTTTCTCCAGTAAGTTTCTTGAAACTGCGTACAGTTCGCGCTAACTGATAGTTGTGTGTTTATGCACGTTTGACTGTTTTGTTGTTGTTCGATTTCAGGTGGTGTAATGCAGCCGAAAATGGGGGTGTGCTATGGGGAACTGGGCAATAATCTCCCAGCCCCTTGGAAATCCATTAAACTCATCCAGAAACTCCACGCCAAACGCATCAAAATCTACGGAACTAACCCAAAAATACTCAAATCCATTCAAAGCACCGACATTCAAATCTCAATCATGGTACCGAACAACCTCATTCCCGACATTTCCACTAACCAAACGCTCGCGGATGAATGGGTGCAATCAAATGTTGTTCCTTTCTATCCCAAATCTAAGATCCGCTACCTTCTCGTCGGGAACGAAATCTTAAGCAACCCACCGAACACCACCTGGTTTAGACTCGTCCCAGCCATACGCAAAATCAGACATTCTGTGAAAAAGTTTGGGCTGAAAAAAGTCAAGGTCGGAACTCCATTAGCTATGGATGCCCTGGAATCTTCATTCCCGCCCTCTAACGGCACTTTCAGGTCCGATGTCAGGGAGAAAGTGATTAAACCATTGCTTCGTTTCTTGGATAGGACCAAATCTTTCTTCTTCCTTGATGTGTACACGTATTTCGCGTGGATAGACCAACCACTCCAGATTAACCTTGAATACGCTTTGCTCGAGTCCACGAATCTAACCTACACCGATCCCGTTTCCGGTTTGGTCTACACCAATTTGTTGGACCAAATGTTGGATGCGACTATATTCGCTATGAAGCGACTGGGGTACCCGAATCTTCGGCTATTCCTAGCAGAAACGGGCTGGCCTAGTGGAGGAGACCCGGATCAGCTCGGAGCTAATATCTACAACGCCGCCACTTACAACCGCAACGTGGTCAAGAAATTCATGGCCAAGCCACCGGTCGGGACACCTGCTCGCCCCGGCGCGGTGATCCCAACCATGATCTTCGCACTGTACAACGAGAACAAGAAGCCGGGTCCGGGTACGGAGCGGCATTTCGGGCTGTTGTACCCGAACGGGTCACACGTGTACCCCATAGATTTATCAGGCAAGACCCCGTTGTCCGACTACCCGGTTCTGCCGAAACCCGAGAGCAACGGGAGACTGTGGTGTGTGGTGGCGAATGTGACGGCTAATAAGACGGAGTTGGCCGATGCCGTGGCGTTCGCTTGCAGTCAGGGTAATGGAACCTGCGACCCGATCCAACCCGGTGGGAAATGCTACAACCCGAATTCATTGGTCAATCATGCCAATTATGCATTTACCTCTTACTGGACTCAACTGAGGTCGGCCGGGGCTACTTGTTCTTTCAACGGATTAGCAGCGCTTACCTCCAAAGATCCAAGTAAGATATATTTTTTTCCTTTTAGTTTGGGGGAGTGATCGACCTAAAAATTTTTTAAAATTTTTTTTGTTTAATAATTGAATTTTATATAATTTTTTCGTATTGTAGGTTATAAATCATGTAAGTTTCCAAGTGTGAATCTTTGACGCGGAAACAGACAGATTCACTCATGGTTGGGCTCTTATTTTAGGCCATATTGGTGATTTTTAATGGGCTACCGCCTAGCCCGCTAACGTGGCCCATTGATTCCTTTCCACGTGTTTTATTCTATTTGGTCGAAATAAGTTCTATAACAAAAACGTTTTAATTGTTAAGTGGGACCGGTTCACAAATTTATTCCGATGCCTTACTGTACAATTATTCATGTAGCATAAATTACTACATATTTTTTCATACATAATATTGTTTTGATTGAGTGGAAATATTTATTTTGAGGCAAAATTCGAAATCTGGTACCTAAATTAAAAAAAATAATAATAATAGTTAAAATCTGAAATGGATTTATTCCACAAAACGATATTTCAATTACATCGAGTACGTAAACAACAATGAATTCAAAATAACATATGATACAAATCTATTATTTGTGTCATTCATGAAAAAATAATACTTTTATGTCAAACGTATTACTTATCGTTGTAAATATGAGTATGATTGACCATTCTCACAAATCTTATCCGTGAGACCGTCTCACCAAAAATCTCCTATCAAAATAAACCCAAAAATAATGAAACTTCGAGCTTGCGACATATAAAGTGTATGATCGAGATAAAATAAAAATGATCACATGTAAATCCCAGTATTGGGAAATTTCATGGGATGTGTGTATTTAAATGTGAGATATACTAATATATATATATATATACTAATAAATGTATATACTTGAATATACATACGTTTAAATCAATATCTTAAAACTAAGATATCATCTCCGTTTATATTCAAGTGGGTATTTTATATCGAGAACCATACATCCCCGGTGTAACTATTTTATGTCATCTCTCGCTGCCTTTGTCGTGTTTAAAGACATTTAAAATAGAGTAGGTCTCTTGTGAGACGGTCTCACAAATCTTTATCTGTGAGACGGGTCAACCTTAAATATATTCACAATAAAAAATATTAACTTAGCACATGATCCAAATAAAAAATCTGTCTCACAAAATACGACCTTTGAGATCGTCTCACACAATTTTTTACTTTTAAAATATGAAAAAGACAGAAGAAAAGGAAGACTCTTTATGTGGCAAGCTCCATGTGATTGGAAGAACAAACAAAACAACTACTTAGTCAAAAGCAAATGCCAGCAAGCTACTATTTATTATTTTCTTTCATTTAATATAGGAACCTACAAGAGAGAACCGAGATTATCGGGAAGCATAGATAATCCTCTGAAAAGATCGATAAATTTGTTGATAATAGTTTAATTATTATTTATCTTTGTAGCTCAATAATTGTGCTTATTAAATATTTCTTCTTGTCGCTTTTATTGACCCATATATCCAACCATGTTTCTACGTTAACTATCCAAGTGTTCGTTTCATTTATTTATTTATTTATTTATTATCAGGATTCTACAAACTAATTAATTATATAAATAAATATTATAGGATACACTTTATAATATTTATAATGTCTGAAGCTAAGAATTTATGTTATTACTTCATATTATTCATTGTTCATATAATGTAAACATTAACATATTTGTGAGTAGTTAGTTCCTCACAAGCCATAAACATATGATGTCAAAACGATCCAACTCGACTTAACCTGACTTGTCTTGCCACGATCCACCATCAAATTAAATGGGCGGTGCGGGCTAACTAGCTAATTGATGAATTGGATGAGTTTCAACTCAATCCAACTCACTTTGGGGCCAACCCGTCAAAAATAAAATAAACAAGCAAAAATCCATATTTTATAATACATATATTATCCATTTTATAATGTATTTAGTCAAATAGATACCAACAAATATCATTAGCTTGAGAAAATAAAAATGGATAAAGTTTCTAAAAAAAAGTACATAAAATTTAACAAAAGTCTAAACAAACAAAATAAATAATACAAATACAACATTCTTCAAAATCCATCACCTTTCATTTATTCAGTATCTACATAAAATACACAAAAATAAAAATAATTAAAAATTAAAATCACAATTAATTAATATATAAATTAAGCGAATGAAATAAAATGACTCAAGAAATCCATGTCTTCTCTCATGGACAATATTTATAGTGAATATATTCTTAAATTTTTAATAAAATGATGGTCAGTATGACTCAGTCCGTCTTAACCCATAACCCAACGAAGTAACCTATTTTTGACTCATTTCCAAATGAGCTATTAAAATCTTAACCCAACACAACTTTATCATAAGGTTGAGTTGACCCGATAGACTTAACTCATTTTGACATATTTATTCACAAACTCTACAAATGTTATAAAGGATAAATAAGTTGGTTTTATACTCTTCTACTCCATGTAATAATTTTATAAATGATAAAATCTTTAGAGAATGATTTTAGTTTTTGCAAAACTCAACATAATTTAGCTATATGATTAATTGAATGTCCAGCCTTTGAATCGTATTAATTGGACGTTCTTTATCAAAATTCCAGTTTGAAATATCCAAATTAACCCAAAGAGATAAGGAACACAAATAGTGACTAATATCTGAGAGTAAGTATTTTGTGAGACGATCACATAAATTTATATTCATAATATGAGTTGATCCGGTCTATTTTACAAAGAAAATTTATATTTTCGACATAAAAATTAATATTTTTCACAGATCGGGTCGGGTTGAAGACCCGTCTCATAAAATTAAGTCGTGAGACGGTCTTATAGAATTTTTATTTATAACTAACGAGAAGGTCAAATGTGCAACATTATAACAGATTTATATTTGTGAGACAAAAAAATTACCTTTAATTATAAATAACGTTTTTGTCATAAAAAAATATTTTTTTTACGTCAATTCAAAATATATTTCTTGATATAAAAATTTTAACAATATTTTTTCATAACATAACTTACAAAAAAAATAGTATTTTTGCAGTAAAAAAACATCACATCTTTAGTTTTTATTTAAATAAATATATATTATACATTATTTTTTATAATATAATTAAAAAAATTATAATTTTACATAGGAAAATAATATTGAACATAAAAATAAAGTCAAGTTGATATTTTTTTATAAAATTGATCGTAAATTTATTTTACAAGAAGGTAATATCAATATCAATATCATAAATTTAAAATGAGATATCATATCCAAGACTGCCACCATTCCTGCCCAAACTAAAAACAAAAATAAAAAGCCGAAAAGGCTGTGGTAGGGTAGATATTTTGATAAGATACGATGTCTATACCGCAATTTTTCTCCTTATTGACCCCCTCCTTTGGATTATCATCATCTTCGTCCAATATAAAAATCCCACCTTATCCAATTTTTCTCTGTACCTCTCTCTCAACAATATATTCACCACCAGTTGAGCGACCGTGCGTATGTAGCATAGGATTGGACAAGAAGAATAAGGTTTTTTTTGTCTCAAATCTCTGTGAAATTCATTGAACCCACAAAAAACCCTTTACATTCGAATAAATCAGTGTTGCAGATTTTATAAAAACAGTGTGTTGAATGGACTGCTGCCTTTTCTACGGACGACCCAGTTTTTCTTTCGCTACTTTGCCCTCTGGGACCTACCGCCGTCCGATCGATTCTGGGCTGCGTCTTGATCGAAGGCCGTTGATTGTGTTGGGTAGTGCTAGTGGTAGTAGTGCTAGAAAGTGTGAGTTTGGTGGCTTGAACGCGCCGTTAGAGCCCAGGACGCCGGCTGGGAGGTTCTTGAGTGGAGTATTGCTCGATGATCGGGTTAGCTTTCAGTTCGCGGCTCGGGAGCAGTTGGAGATGCTGGCGGCTGAAAGGGATGAAGCCGATGCACGTATGCTGCTCAGCCTCGGCTCTGACGAAGCTTCTCTTCACAGGTTGGTTGGTACCTTTGCAATTATTGCAGATTTTGATCTACTCAATGGTTCAAGTTATTTCTTTTTTTGTTGATTTCTATTGCATGCTTTTATGGATATTATAAAACCTGTATTGATTTTTTGGTAATTGTGTTGTGATTTGCTAGCCACTCTTTAACGTACGTGATTTTTTTTTTTATTGATCACTCTCTTTAGGTATTAATTATAGATTATAGATATGTCGTCTTCATTCTCATGAATACTCAGAATCCTACGATAATGTTAGAAAAAATAGAATCCCCTCTAGATGCGAATCTTAAAATTTATACGTGAGACTCGAAGCAACTTTAAAAAGAATTTCTTGACGATAATTGTCTCTCAATTGCAGTTTTTTAATCTATTCAATAGTCCAAGTGAAGGACTGAGGTGTTGATTTATATATGCTGGCTGACGTTATTTGTTTTTACCACATCAAGATTTAGGCAATTTGCTTGTATTCTTTTTTTGAACTGCATCCACGTTTTTGCATAAACGCAGAACTCTTTGTGAATGGCATGGGCCGGAGAGGGTGTACTAGTGCATCGAGTTCCTGTAACAGCTGGAGGAGGGTGTACTAGTACTGCCACCGGACATGATGTGGTCTCATCAAGAAATTTAATCTCGTGATATATTGATTGCCTCTGTAATTTGGTATCAATTCGTGATTGTGGGAATACAGATGCTGAAATCTGGGAAATCTTGGTAATGTTTTGATTTAAGCAAAATCGTACACTTTGTGCACTTTTGGACTAACTTGAATGTAATTTTGGCAGGAGGATTGCGGAACTGAAAAGGGATGAATGCCAAGCTGTGGTTGAAGATGTCATGTATATGCTTATTTACCACAAGTTTTCTGAGATTGGAGTTTATCTAGTCCCCCGGATTTCACAATGTGTCTACAATGGTCGGCTCGAGATTTTTCCTTCGAGGGACTGGGAATTAGAGTCTATTCATAGCATTGAGGCTGTGGAGATGGTGAGGGAACATTTGAATGACGTTGTTGGATGGAGGGCAAATTCGAATGTCAGAGAGAGTTGGGCCATTACTGAGATTGAAAGGCTTCGTCTCTGCAAATTGTATGCTGCTTCCATTCTGTATGGATACTTTTTGAAGTCCGCTTCTCTAAGACACGGTTTGGAATGGGGTCTTTACCGCAGCAACTTTAGCATTGGTGATTGTACCCACGTACCTCTTCCTGAGACATTTTCTTTAGAATCGAAGCTCGTTGCCTTCAGCCAGAGCAGCAACTTGAGGTCTGCTTCTGTGGGTCATGTATCATATGGACCTGTAAATAAACCGAAAAATTTAAAGCGGTATGTGATGGGATTTGACAAAGAAACTATCCAGATGTGTGCAAAACCGAAGTCTACCGAGGCCGTGAATCTGATAGAGAGATACACTCTCGCCCTCTTTGGAGACAAGAATACTGGTCTGCTTGAATCTGACGAGATAATTTCAACGTCTTTTGCAAGTCTGAAGAGATTTGTGCTTGAAGCTGTTGCTTTTGGTTCTTTCCTCCTAGAAGCAGAAAACTGTGTGAATGCTGTGTATACGCTCGAGGAAAACTGAGTATGGTCCGACTATAGCACGATCTGTGCTCGTATATTTGTGCATATAAGTTTTCTTTTTTCAAGCTAATGTGTATTTGCACAGTGCAAATGCATACTTGTACAGAACATGCTCTGATTTCTTAATGACAAAATAATGTATATATTCCAGTTCCTCAGGGCTCAGATATGGTAATGGTGACATTTTTTTCCTTATAAAATCTTTAAGTTTCTTTGCTGTATAAATTTATGTGATACGTTTCTATGGTTCATACGCAGAAAAAATAGTGCAACCGTACCTAGAAGATCAGTAATAAACTCTTGAATTAGTTAAATGAAGCCGGATTTTGGTATGATGCAGAAGAGAAGCTCCTCCGCAAGAAAGACACACACTAAACATATTGCCACTTAATTAATATAACTGACCTTGCCAACCTCAAGTCTTTCTTTACTCCTCAAATTCAAATTTCTTGTATTACACGAACTCGGAATCTTCCTTTTGAAATGTCTTTGAATTGTTATAAATTGTGGAAACAAGTACCCTATGTTATACTGCAAGAAAAGGAAACCAGATTGAATAAGTGAAATCCAACGTTAAAACTATAGACTATACCACGTCCATCTTTACTACCAAGTTCAGAAGAAATATTTCAAAAAATCACAACCTTTGTCTTCCTTTGCAAGATTCTTCATTTCCCTCCCCAAGAAATGATCGTTTTCCTCTTGAAAACCGTGTCGAATTTAATAACAAGTTTGATCTTTACTTCAACGGCCCATGTAATCTTAAAATTGACACAGATGCTCAAAATCAACGGAGAAGGCAGCCAAAGGGTGCTAGAACAAGTCTGTGACATGATCAAGGCATTGCTGGAGCACTTGTTCGGTTCAATATAGAATTTCAGGGAAACTATTGTGAAACTTTGATTTGTAGTATAAGAGATGCATTTTTGGGAATTAATTGGCTAAGATGTTGAACAACCGAAATGCTAATAATCTTCTCTGTAACGAATTTGAGCAATTCAGTCTCTTTCTTAAATTTTTTTGAGCATGCAGACTGATATATCTATGATTGTGATGTCATCCCAAAAAATTTTCTACAAATCATAGTTCCCACTATTGTCTTTGAAATCCTATATTGATCACAAAAAAAGTGGAAAACACGAAAAGGCGTTGATTGGTATTTGACATAATTATTAGAGATAAATATCTGCATGCTAAAAAGAAGAGATAATTGAAATAATCAAATTTGTTACAATGAGATATTAGCTTAACGAAAATTTCACAAGAGTATTTGGTACCATTTTGGCATTAAAGGAGATTAAAATGCTCAAATATGTTACATCTGTTACAGAGAAAATATTATCACAACGAGAATTTCATGAGATTATTTGACTCAATTATATCCTTTTGTTTTCAAAAGAATTCTCAGAGAGGACATCGTTTTCAGACCTCATGCATTGTAGAGAAAGAAGAAAAATTCTGGGGCCCTTTTCAAATTATTTAATTTATTAAAAAAAGTAAAAGAAAAGAAAAATGAACTGGTTGAAGAGCAGGCATCTCTATATGCTTCCGGCAGCATTGATTTTCATGTGTATTATTGACAGAGTATTCAAATAATATATTAGAATCCGACTGTAATAAAAAGATATGAAACTAGTTTCAACCATGTATTTCATATATAATTTCTACATTTTTCTTAGGCAAAAACTTGTCTCTTTCACAGATATCTTATTTGGGTAATCAATGAAAAAATATTACTTTTTATGCTAAGAGTATTACTTTTTATTGTAAATATCGATAGGGTTGACCATAAAGATTCGTCAAATCATCTCACAAAAGACCTATTGTTTTTCCTAATAATAATCGCTGTGATAAAATATAAATTCAAAATAGCATTAAAACACACCACAAAACTTTGGTAAATCTAAAGCCCAATAAAAGAGCAGCAAAGGCATCCAAATCATTATTTATAACTATCTTTAATTAGTGAATATTCAATCAGCTTAGTAAATGATTTAGTAACTCAATGACAGATTTGACATAAATTAATGTCCAATCCCTTATTAAAAAACAACAACATTAGTAGTACCAAATCTAGTTCAAGGAACAAAAGTCCGATTCCCCTCAAGAGTGTGAAATTCCTGCTACTGCCTCCAATTCCTTCACCAAATCCTTGATTAGATTATTCTGAGCTTCCTCGTTAAGAAGAAACTCTTTCCACTTCTTCTGATTGTCTCTGATAGTTTTCCCAGGTTCGCTGTCTTCAAGCACCACGGTTTCAATAGCAGTTTTTATATCTTCTTTTCCAAAATACCCATCATCATCTCTCCTATTTACCTCCACCCCAACCTTCAAATCCCCACTCACAAGCTTAGAGTTCAAGAATTGGTCACCTTTTTGTGGCAACATTACAAGCTGGCAGTCGTTTAGGATTGCTTCTATTACAGAGCTAAATCCTGCATGACATAAATAGTACCCTACGCTGCTGTGAGCGAGAATCTGCTTTTGCTGCACCCACCCGGTGGAAATGACACCTCTGCCCTTCACCCTCTCCAGAAACCCCTCTGGAAGGGCCTTCTTCAGCTCTGCTGAGATGTCTTTATCAGCGGGGAAATTTAGTACTAGAAAGAATGGCAGGTTGTTGAGTTCCAGTCCTAATGCCAGTTCTTTTATCTGATCATCATTCAAGAATGTTTCGCTCCCGAATGAACAGTAAATGACAGATTTATCGTCAAACTGGCTTAACCAGTTAGCCCAATTCTCCTCCAGTGGATCAGTCCCGGGCTCGGGGACGACCGGACCGACTAAAAGAACGGGTTTTTCGAATTGGGATTTGACGTATTCTATGTAAGGAGCTTCCATTTCGTTACAGGTCTTTGCGAGGATGATTGAGCTGCCTTTTAGGCCTGAAATCACGCGATCATACACGCATGGTTTTCCGTGAAAACTCTTGAACAAGTAAAGAAAATCTCGGGCTACAAAGGTTTTCACTGAAGTGATGGAGGTTTTTGGGAAATTTGGTGGTGGAAATTTCACTTCTTCAATAGTTGGATACCTAGTCTGCTCAGGGAGCCTAGCGGGGACAGTCAGGAACGCAGTAGAAAGAGCGATAAAGACCGAGTAGAACACCGTTTGGATGCCTAACTCGGAAGCCATTTTCGGAAGCCATTCTTGAGCAAAGTCGAAGATGACGAAATGGGGTTTGAGTTGCGACAGAAGATCCTTGATTTGTGGTTGCATAAGATCAAGTGCTACTTTGAGCAGTTCAGATTGGGAGGGACTAAGCTCAGCCGTACTCTCGATGCCTGGTGGAAGACCCTCCACCGTTGGGATTGTGAGAAGAATGATTTGTAGAGTGGGATTGGGACTAAGCATTGATTTTATGCGGTGAACATTGGCTGGTGCCGAGAAAAATGAGATCTTGACGCCATTAGAGGAGAGCTTGTTGGATAGTTGAACAAATGGGCTTATATGACCAAAAGCAAAGAAAGGAAACATCACAACATGAAGATTTGTTCTTGATTTGTTCATCTCAAACTCCATTTCTGACAATTTCTTTCACTTCTCTTTGGGACTCCTGTATAAAATATAGGCTGCAGAACTATGGGGGATCTGAACACTTGAAAGTCGATTAGAACAAAGTTGGAATGGCGGTTCGCATCTAGAACAAAGTTTGTTGGAATGGTGACTCGCAGATATGTGTCTAACATATAGAGACCGGTGGCACGGTTCTTTGAGGAGATACTGAACTTGTCTGAATTGACCATTCTGGAAGCACATATGATCTAACTTTTTCGATAGGTTTCTGTACTGTCATCTGGTTTCATTATGGTATTTAATCAATTTCTATTTAATAATGTTTGCTTACTATATTCATGATCATAAACTGATGAAACAAAGTACATTTTTTTTATGACGAGGAATTGGTAGCTACTACTTTTCGGTTTTGTACAGGTTAAACTCTAGATAAGTGCAATAGACAATATCATACAAATCACACATTAGGAAACTGACTGCTGATAAGCTCAAAGTTTCACTAAGTTTGTTATTGTTTAATATGATGCTAAAGAAGTTGGTAGTATCTGAAAACAAAGTGAAAAATTGAAAATGATAGTGTTTGAGAAATAAATAATTTTAATAACAACTTCTTCTTCATCAAAATCATTTTTGTAAAAAACCAATATTTAATTAATTTGTGGATTTCAATTAAATCAATATCTTGGCTAATTTTGAATTTCAATTAAATTAAGTAAAATTTAACGGAGAATTCGAGTTAAAACTGATTTATTTTAAGCCCCTTAGTCAAAAGCTCGGGTTTTTAGCAAAATACAATACAACCCAATGAAATTAAATGGATATTTTTACGTATAAAAGAGTTTAGATGTTGATTGATACCCAAAACCGAAGAAAGCGGTGGTCGTGTAAGTTTCAGCCGCTTCTTATTAATTAAGTACCATTAAATAACCAAGCTTGGGGTTTGTTCATAAATGGAAGAGGCTGGTCCACACACACAAATTAAAAAAAAAATTACAAATCAATAAGAAAATCTCTCAATTATTTTATATGTTACTCTATAATTGCTATATATGATAAATAGTTGCAGCACGTCTAAGTTTTATCTAACTTTTATCTGAAAAAAAAACTTTGAATTTTATGTTGGTAAATTAAATAGAGAGGGTTGGTTAAGCATGTATGATTGAAAGTAATATTTCAGGAGAAGTTCTTGTACGTTAAGATGCTGATGTTGCGCTGTTTGATTTAGTTGGTTAGATGTGCCGTAAAAAATGACGTGAAATCATAACGGATAATATTGTATCTGCTGATGATATAACCGGTGGTAAAGATAAAGTAAGACTAATCTCTAAGGAATATGATACAACATTAGCAGATAGATATTGATTTCCCGAACTTATGAGTCTAACACTTTAACCTATTAGCACTCAAGTAGGTGCACTCCCTGCTGCCAAAAATATAAGAAAATAAAGTTGTATCTTGGCTAACAACTATAACTTTTAACCTAGTTATAAACGTTTGATCCTAACAATTGGTATAATATCGACGTCATGGAATCAAGTCTCCCAAGAAGTATATTTCTATATTTCTTGTGGGATGGAATGTTGGGTTAAACGTACATGAATAAGAGTAGTACTGTGATGGGTAAACTCCTAAGAAGTTCTTGTGCTTCAAGTTGCCGACGTTGCGTCGTTTGATCTAGTTACCTATGTGAACCATAAAAAATTGATGTCAGATCTTAATGGATAATATTCTCTCCGTTGATGGTAGAGCCAACGGTAGAAAAATGATAATACTGATATTTAAATGATATGAGACAATATCAGCAGATAGACACGCATCATCAAACTCATTTACCTAATCGGGGAGTATAAATAAATAAATTTGTGTCTTGGCTAACAGCTATAGCTTTTGACCTAATGATAAACACTTGATCATAACATTAAGAGAAATGGAGAAAAAAAAAAGGAAAGGAGATAGCCTGCCTTTTTTTTTTAACGAAAAGGAAATATTATAACTACAAATATCGAATAATTACATTGGAAATCAGAGTATGTGAAGGGGTACATAGACCTATTAAAACAGACACAAAAACAACCTCTGAACAAGAGCATGGACAACATGCCATTTATCAAACCCTAAATTTCCCACCCTTTGCAAGGACGGGACAACAAAATGCAAAATTTTATATGTCCCGCTGCTGGCATATGCGGGCAAAACATTTTTTTTGGCTATCTTGCTATTAAGAGTAGGTCTTTTGTGAGACGGTCTCACGAATCTTTATCTGTGAAACGGGTCAACCCTACCGATATTCACAATAAAAAGTAATACTCTTAGCATAAAAAGTAATACTTTTTCATGGATAACCCAAATAAGATACCCGTATCACAATATACGACTCGTGAGACCGTCTCACACAAGTTTTTGCCTGCTAATAATATATTCAATAGAAATTTGAAATATCATATAAATAAATAATTGTATTATGTAGTCATACAAATATAAAAAAAAATTATTAGAAAATGCTTATAATTATTTTTGGAACATTTAATTAGGTCTATACATTTTGAAAACGTCATTAAAAAATTTCTTTAATAATATTAAAGTTAGAAAGTTATGTTGTTATATATACCAACTAGAAAATCATGGATGGTTTGCTTAACCCGCGACCAAAACTCTCATTTCTCCGCGCATGGCGGGGGAAACATTTTTTTCCCAAAAAAATCTTTGCCCCGTCGCTGCGCGGCATATGAAATTTTGTATGTTTGCTGTAGGAACAGGGCAGGAGAGAGTAAACATTTATTTTTTTACTTTAGCAGTAATTTTTACGGTACTTTGATAAACCAGTCAAAAACACCATATCTTGATAAAACTTTTACAG
Source organism: Primulina huaijiensis (assembly GCF_012295235.1). Lineage (NCBI taxonomy): Eukaryota > Viridiplantae > Streptophyta > Magnoliopsida > Lamiales > Gesneriaceae > Primulina > Primulina huaijiensis. The sequence continues at coordinate 2,924,057 of NC_133319.1, read as the reverse complement.
AAGAACAACACTCCGATTAAAAAAAAAAAACATGATCATCTTCAATAGTAATGAAATCGGCAGTGAAAACAAAATTCAAGCACCATAGATGGATTGGGAAACTATCCATGGTGTCATCTCACAGCCGCTTCAGATGAAACACTTGCCAAATAAGATCAAACTTTTGACTAGCTATAAAAAGGGAAATTGTGGATCCATTTACGATAGCAGTAACATTAGCACTTTCATAATATCAAACTCGGAATAAGATTTTTTTAGTTCATGGACGAGTCTGGCTCCATATCCTCCATGCATTGTGGCCGTCATAGACAGCAAAAGAACCATCCTGGGAATAAATATATCAAGCCAAAATCAAGAAGCAGTGAAGTTGGGAATAATCTGCAAAAACTTTTCCCTTGCTGTGGGATCAGTGAAAAATCGACCCAAGACAGCAATTGTAGCGGTATTGCTCCCAAACTTTTCGATCCCTCGAGAAATCATACAAGTGTGACTAGCCTCAACAACCACCATTACATCTTCACCTAAAAACGAGGAAACCATCTCAGCTATCTGCCTGGTCAACCTTTCTTGAACTTGGAGCTTGAAACCGTAAAAATTAACTATTGACTGTAGAAGAGATTTTCCGATAGGTTCGACTCTGATGGAACCATAATAGCCTATATGCACTACACCATGAAAGGGAAGCAAATGGTGCTCACATAATGACCACAACGACAGGTTCAGCTCAGAACAGAGGAGATGTTTTTCTTCGTTACAACTTAGATCCACATCGGAAGTTAAGGTATCTCTCTTACTTTGAACAAATCCATTCAGCTTCAGGTCCAAATCTGAGTTTTTAAAGTTCATTAGCCACTTTAAATAGCAAGATGGAGTTTCTGTAAGCTCTTCCCTCAATGGGTTCTCGCCCAAGGAACGAAGAATTGAAGCTGCCGCACCAAGCATTGTCGAATCTGATGCAAGCTTCTTGGAAAATGTTTGATATGGACACCAATACTTGTCTTTTGAGGATGCCGAATGGGTGCCATCATCATTTATGTCCCGGAATCGCAAAAGACCAAGGAAATCGGTCCAGATAGCTGCCTTCTCACTGTCAAAAACTCCTGATCCTGACTTTACTGACATCTTCTCCCAGTCTTGATGATTTGGATCAAAGAGGGAAGAGTCAAAATTCGGGAAATGAATGTGTGAACACTGGAGGACAACAGCAACTCCAGTGGGTTGGATACCATGCTGCAAAGCTCCACAAATGTCACCAGCCAGTCGTTGAGGATCTTGAAGCCGCTTGGCAAAAACTCCAGCAACTCGAGAGAGCTTGCTTAGGCCTAAAACTCGCTGACCAGATGCAACATAGCCGATATGACACTTAACCTGGAATGGAAGCAAGCAAGACTGGCAATACGAGAATAGATCAAGATCCCGAACAATTATTAGTCCACCTGCTCCACCACCATGACCAATTCTGTTTTCTACCCCAGCTTCCGGAAATAAACTACCATCAATAATATCTCTCACCTTCTGCTTATAACCTGGAAACATGAGCAGATATCACCACTCCCATCTTTTAGCAGAAATATGCTTTCAACCCCAACAAAATATGAAAGTGGAGCCTCAGTAAGTATGCATGAATCAAGAAGTGAACATCACAAAAAATTGACTTAGCCGCTCAATTAGTTGCCCGGTTCATATTCATTCCAAGATAAAAAAAAATTATGATCAAGCACCCATACCAAAGGATCAATATTTTTATATTAGTTCTTACTACCAAAATCTCCATCTCAGTAACCTGATGCTTCAGCCTTTTTGACAGATATGCTGATTCTTGTCACACTCCTTATGATACCATACCCGTCTTAGAAGGTGTCAACCAAAGTTAATATGTGCAGCTTTTAGATGGAACATTCAGCAGTAGTCAATGAAAAACTTTACAGCTCCCATATATCACGACTTATGAACCCCATCACACAAATCTTACATATCTCATTTGTTAAGGATATATATAATCAAAAAGAGCGAAGATCCAATCGCAATAATGGGATTTTTACATTATATGCAGGCAATAAAGGATCACCTTTGGTCCCTTCTCTAAAAGCCTTGGCCACTCTAATAGGAGTCTTTAAAAGACCTTCACGGTTGACATCTTCACCCAATCCCTGCAACAGGACCTTTACAGAATCTTCAATGGCCACAGTTTCAATCTCCTCCTCAACATCCAGCTCAACACAGCCTCCAAGATTCACTCCATTCTCCAGTTGCACATTATAATGATCCTCATCTAAAGCGCCCATTGACAGAAAATAAATTTAATTCCAAACCACCGACCACCGAACTCAAATCACAGTTTCGTAATAGCCAGAGGATGAAACTAAATCATACGTCTACAAGGAGGAAAAAAAACCCGCTCAATGGAAATAACTGCGAAAGATCGAAACTTTAGAAGTACCCAAATAAAAAAAAAGACCGAAAACACAAACCAATAAAAGGAATCTAAAGAAAAAACAGTAAACAATAGACCAAACGCTCCAGACACAGAAACTCCACGCTGGAGCTGATGGAAAGGTAGAAAGTGTTGGAATGAGAGGAGTAAGATGAGGAAGAGAAGATGGTTAGGGTGTGCCGGTGTGGGATGCGGTATTTAAAAATGTAAGGTTGGTGTTGATTTTGGAATGCGTGTAAGGCCTTACCCTTCATTCGCATTTTCTCCAAAAACAGAAATTTACTTCGAAATCATTCCTCGGAAAATGGGACTGTTTTAGTGATGGTTCCACCGAACGCATATGCCCGAAAATGTAAATTCCAAGGAGGCGTTTGGTATGGGGATAGGGGGATTATTTTTTTTATCCTACTTAGTCAGTTATTTGGTATGCGTGATTATTTAACCAAGTCAATCTCTCTTATGAATGATTAGGTTATATTAGGTAGGTTAAAATAATAACTCATCACCCCTTAGGATTATTTATCCAACTCTTAATACCTCCAATTTTTCCAATTTTATCCTTCTCTTATATTCAAACTCACCATCGATTCCCGCCACCGACGGACTGCCGGCCACCGACGGACCGCCGGGCGGCGGTCGCCCACTTCCGGCGCCGGCCGACATTTCCGGCCGCTTCCGGCCGATCGTTTCCGGCCGCCGCCCCCCGCCGGCTGTTTCCGACCGGCCGCTGCCGCCACTGTCGCCGTCGCCGCGAAGGGGAAGGGTAATTTTGTCTTTTCATCAAAAAATTCAAAATTATCCTACACTTAAAAATCTTACCAAACATAATATTATTTTACACCATATATTAGAATCCTACTACAATCAATTTCTTTATCATTTACATACTAATCATTAGTTTATCCTATCCTTCCAACCAATCGTAGCCCAAGTATCGATGTAGTCCTACGGATCTCACATTGAATTTATAATGACAATTAATCCACCGGATGTAACAGGCCGTGGGGGCGGGGGCGGCTGAATTTGATGGGAAATCTTTTAGTGGCACCACCTTTGAAAATATTTGTTTAGCCCCAATAATTTATAATCGTACGATTTAATGGGGAATTTATTTATTTATTTATTAAAATAATTTACAGGATTACAACTTTGGCGATAAACGAAATGACACGCGAGTAAACAAGAACAATGTCGAGCTAATTCATTCACCGCTTGGTTTGCATTCCTTCTGCAATGTTGAATCTTGACATCCTTGATTATGGAACAAAAGATTCGTATTTGCTCAGCTATTGGTTCATCAGGAGAGAAAGTAGCTTGTTATTATATGGTTTTGATCACTTTAATTTCGATAATCACTCTAGATCACCCCATGCTAATAACTTTCTTCAATTGCGAGTAATTATTCTATGGTTCTAACACATAAAGATCCCTGGAAATTCCAACCTTCAGCAAATATCAGATAACCATTATTATCACGTCCCACAATTTCCATTCCGAAATGGTTCAACAATTGTGTAACTGCCATATCAACATTAACTTTAAAAGCTCCAGTAATTGGTGGTTTCCATAAGGATTGCGTGCTAGTATGTATTCCAACATCAAATTGGATCTCAGAGAAGATTATACAGTGTTCCTTAGTTCTACAGCGTCTTGTTAAAACATCCTCTCAGTCATTGACTTTATTCTGAAAAACTAGTAGATTACGTTCTGCCCATAGGCTCCAACAAACCAGAACAAAGTTTGCTAAATCTTCTCCACGACCATTATTAACCATCCATTGAAATAAATCTCCAAATTCTCTGCCATGAAATCCGATAATTCTAACATCTTCCAAACTTTACGAGCAAAACTACAACACCAAGATGCGTGTGCGATATCTTCGGGATAATAATTACAACTTGGACATATTTCATGGATCACCACTCCTCTATGGATGAGATTTGCACGTACTGCAATTGCCTCAAACAACATCCGCCAAACATGTATATTGATTTTATTTGGAAGCCTTAGATTCCACAATTTTCGAAGACCTGTACTGAACCCACAAATCAATCCATTGCTACTTGATTCATCTATCTTCGTTGCTAAATAATAACCCGAACGTACCGTATACATACCTTCAGAATTATAGTGCCAGATCAATTTATCATCTCCATAATCTGGCCCGTTTGGTATCTGATTCACCTCTAACCTGTCGAATTCCCATAAGAATTGTTCACTTTAGTTCAATCCCATTTGCCTGATTCTCGCATTAAATCTGGAACCATAAGATGTAGATGATCCTGGCTAGGTATTGTAATTGGTTTGAATGAATGTGGTCTCAACAACAATGGATACTGAAATACTTTAACCCTCGTACCACTCCCAATCCTCCAGAATTGATACCTATGCAATTGATATTAAAGTAATATTTGTACCAAACATAGGAGATCAACTACGCCACTTCATGATCTCGGAGGATAACCTCTGGAGATAAGATGAAAATTTTCATAGAATCATGAATTTTTTTTAAAAAATGTGGCAAGCTTGGACAATTTTGTTAGATCCATCATGCTTATTTGTTAGAGTTCGACGATTATTGCTCTCTGTAGACCATTTTATCGCCAAGCGAACCCATTAAAATTCCAAATTTACAGGATAAAAAAATATAGTGATGGTAATAAAATAAAAAGAAATGATTCACCCTAACAACAGTTGTTTCCCAACATTTTCATTATTTTCTCGGTATTCCTCCAATAAAATCCAACATATAGTCATAGGCTAAGTGACTCAACTTCCCCATTCATTTGTAGTTAGATAAAAGGTACAACGGAAATCCACATCGAGCAGCTTACTGTTGCAAGAACCTCGGCGACTGCAGCTTAAGACTGGAACTTCAAAAACACGACTAATCACACGAAGCGTGCCATTATTTGGTGGCTAGCTTGTTCATGGCCGCATTGACTCTGTCATCTGTGATTAGTTTGTGGCTGTCGTAGAAATCTAATATCTCCATCGCAATGTTTTTCACCTGTTGCATTACAGAAACCGTTGAATAAATTGGCTTAATCATCACAACCGGAGTTGGAAAAAAATAATAGTGTCATGGATGTAAATTTGACTAGTGTGTGAAACATAAACTCGTGACCTTGAACTCTAATGATTCAACTTCAACGAGCATTGTCACAATTCGCTTGGCACTATAATGATTCAACTTTAACGAGCATTGTCACAATTCGCTAGGAACAAGGTTTGATAAAGATTTGTTTGCCTGTCCAGGTTTTCGTTCCCCTGGCCCAAAAAGTACATGATACGGGTGCATTTTTTTCTGGTAAATCAAGTTTTCTAGACAGTTTGTTCCAACTTATCAAGTTAAATCTTGGTGAATATAATAGAACTAAAGTATTATCATCATCAAATAATAAGGCAAGGTTGCAATAGCAAGATGAAATTTTCAAGGGTACTCACCACATTCATATCAACCTGAAGCTCTTCAAACCAGGCTGTGTTTTCTTTATCCTTTTGGACACTCGCAATGTATATGCAGGCTAATGCAATAGTATGAGGAGGATGTATAAGAATCAAATCCATCTTATAAGTGTCATTAACAAGGCCCCTACAAAATGCCGCACAGTCAAATCAAAGTCTTCATCCATCATTCGATGATCATCATATGAAAAGGAAAACTAGGCAAGTCGAGAAGAAATAATGGATCCAATGCACTGATAATGACGACTTTGAACAGTAAAACATGGAAAGATTTAAAAGACACGCATATAGAGAGCGAAACATGCACTTAATGGATTTATAAAAGGCAACAGAGGCTGAGAGTTGATATTTATGTCTTGAGCAATAACCAGTGAACAATAAATCCAAGTGATAACTTACCAAGTTAATTGGGTGGCATCATTCATGCCAGCATCCTGAAGATATCTGAAAATTAGCAAAGTTACATTAGCAACATTAATCATTGGGATTTTGAAAAGATTTTAACTATCTGAAGAGGAACAAGAAGTTACGTGATAAACAACCACAAGCAAATCAGCTGCAAAGCCTTAAGTGAATTGGTATAACATGAGATGTCACATGCACTTACAGGAATAGTCAACCACAACAATTGAATAATTAGACATATAACCTTTAATTGAGATACACTTACTGAGACAGTGCCCGATAAGGATGGAAAACAATTAAGTAATAATTGAGGGCTTCCAGAATTTTCATTTCCATTTCCAGAATCTCTTTTATTTCATACCGATACTTCTCATCAGTATCTGCAAATGTGAAAGGGTGGTTGCTCTTGTCACTGATCATGCAAGACACATACAACAGGAAGACAAAAGAACCTAAGGATAGTAAATATGATGTACTCACATAATTTCTTGATGTAAAATACAAGTAGTCTGGCCTGCACTGTACTTTCTTCAGCTTTTGATGCCAAGTACAAACATGTCGGAGCAACCAAACGAGGATCATATTCAGCCATACTTCTCCTGACAACAAATTAATTGATGATGCTAAGAACTTGTCCCCGAGAATCATGCTTACATAACACCTAACTGCTGAATGACAGGAGTTTGGATACATCATTTTAATGCATGAAGTTGATAATACCATATAATTCAGAAGCTAAATATTTAATGATTCTCACATGCCTGAACATTGGCACTGAAGTAGAAAACTGTCGCATTTTAATTTTTTCGGAGCAACTTCATTGCAGTAATAGAAGGAAACAGTAATGACCACACAAGCTCAAGATGAACTGTCAAATTGTGCTCAACAGCAAGTGAGGATCTAGAATTGAGACTAAAAATCTTCATTTTAACTTGCGCAATTTCAAATAAGCAACGCTACAGTTTCAATTCCAGTTACCCTATTACATTACATACATTTAGTTATGACTCTGAAAATCTTCCTTTCCTCATACACGATGAGATGTTAGCATCGACTTCTGGTTAAGATATTGAAAGGGAATTTCATGATTGCAAACATGCAGAAATAAAGCATACCTGACATACACACGTCTCATATATGTGATGGCAGTAGCAACAACCCTGAAGAGTTAATTAACATGTGAGGGGTCTTTACAACTGATGAAAAAGCAGAAATAAATGTGCATTCATCGGAATTCATTCATCCCCTTAGGTTCATTAGTTTAGAGATATCATCAAGTATAAGCCAGCTATACCAGTGACGACTTGTCTTTCATACGGTTGGATACGAATACCAAGCTAATTGTAACAAAAAGCTTTCACTGACTCGAAGCTTGCGTTTATGTAAATGCTTTACAAGAAATGTATCATGTACAGATTTTGTGAGAGATTTTCCATGAAAAACATAATACCAAGGGCGACCAATCTAATCGAGAATATATAGATGTCTTGGGGTCGTTGATTTACTCTTAAAAATGCGCATCCAGTATATTCTTGTCTCATTCACTTTTTTCTGGACTATTGCCAAATAAAAAAAGTCTGTAACCCATGGTAATTGCTATATGCATGATTATAAACCCAACTAAAAGCAAGCATTTTTCAAAACCTAGAATACATGAAATGGGTGCAGTCGTAGGAGTTAGAGAGGCATTCTAAAATAACATTAACTCCCCCAGGATTTTGAATCCATAATGTATTTCACCAATACTCCATTCCATATTAAATACTCAATTGCTTATGGGCAAGTGCTTCACATTTTACAATAGGAAAGAAAAACTTTGATAGCTCAAGCAAAAACTAAAGGTCACAACGAAATGGATTTTCCTGGGGGAAACTGAATTATGCTTGTCTAATACTCAGAGAGAATAAGAAACTAAATTTGCATTCCTATTCCTTAAAAGTTCATAAAAGGAGAATGTCAGGTATCAAAGTAAGAACACAGATCCACTCAGAGACATTAAATCAGCTAGAGGCACCACTCTTTTTGTGTGTAGGGAACAAATCAAGAGGTAAAACAATGAGGCCTTAATCAGGACCAACTAAAATAATCTCTTTAATTTCATTGTACTTCCTTGAAGTTGTCTACGGACATCATATTTTCACCACCTCTCCCATAGAAGGACATGCCAACAATCGACTTCTTAAGCAATGTACACCACTGTTTGTACTACTCACAGGGCTTATTCTGGATAGATACATTTGCTCGATAAAAAGTCAAAACTTTGGTCAAGGAATTAATAAATGGACTTGTTCGAAGTATGTTGATAACTTCAAGACATTCACTCTAGAAAATTGCATGCTTTCCAGGTCTTAGAAAAGAGCGATGCTGACATAAGCAACTAAGAGATGTACCAAGTCGTATAGAAAAATATTTCATAAAATTGTTCGATCCAATGGAAGTTACGACTGTGTACTGACCATACAACAGATTATAGTAATCAAGTTTTCAAGAACTAAAGATTGAAATATAGCAAAAGAGAAGCAGGGATACAGAACACAAAAAGACCTTTGCCGTACTTTCACGTTCTGTGCCAATCTTGTAATATCTGACCCGACAAAGAAAACAATGATAAATGTCAAAAAAATGCTATTATATTAAGAGGATCAAATAAAAAGAAACATTTCCACATAACCATGACACTGGGAACAAGGTTATGTCACACTCCTATCACAGGCCAAATCAAATGCAGCACAAAAAAATTCACTTATTCAACCCGTCCAATGATGAAAAAGAGAGAGAAGAACAAAGATCTCAAACATATGATGGAAGGAAAAGAAAAAGGAAAGGAATGCAATGAAACAATTCCCGGAATACGATCACAAAGTTGAATTGAAAATAGCTGAACCACTAAAATATAGTCCTTATTTTGAGGATCCAGATTAATAACCAGTACCCAATTATCAAAAATCAAATGAATGTAAGATTACATTGCAAAGTGGGAACCTTCACACTTGTCATATTTATCGCGTTATTCAGAAATATGAAAACCCGTGAGAGGAATTGAAAGGCGAGCATTACAGTTGGCCATATGCAACTTGATGAGCTTGAAGTCATCAAGCGTTATACCCCTCTCCTTATCCTGCGGATGCACTACATCAACATCTTCTGGGTCAAGAATCTGTTTGCTAATTTTCACAAGCAGGTAAAGAAGTAAGTTGAACATAAAAATCAGAACTAAAATCAAGAAACAAGTATTCAAACGCCCTCAAATTGAGACGTACAAGTGCGATGAAGTCCAGAAATTTGCAGCCATCGTATACGCCCAACAGGATTGACGCCACTTCGCCAAGGGGGATTTCCGATCAAATATAAATCTTAAATTACACAAATATAATCAGTTAAAATACGATGAAAAGCTTTTTAATATCTCTAATACATTTTATTATCAAGAATTAAACAGAAAAACATGGTCTCATTGTTATTTTTTTGTTTTATTTTCTTTTATTTAAATTTCTCTTATTAATTTTTATAATTTTGGAATGAACAATTTTAAATTAAAATATGACCCTCATTAATTTTTATAATTATAATATTATCAATATATACTAATTAATTCTATTATATTGTTTATTTGACAAATCCTTATACGTTTTGATCTGGTTAGTTAGATGGATCAGATCTTAACGGATAATATTTTGTCTTGTTGGGATACGACCGGAGATAAAAAAAATTATAAGATTGATTTCTAAGCGATATGTGACAACACCAGCAGATAGACACCGACATCTCCGAACTCATAGTTATGTACTCCGACATATTAACACTCAAATAAGTGTACTGTGCAATTATAAAAAAAATAACATTGTGTCTTGACTAATATCTAAAACTTTTATTCTAATGATAAATAGTTGATTCTAACACGTTGTTCATCTTTAAGATAACAAATCAAAATCAAGTTTATTTAACAATTTATCGTGTATAATATAATATAATATAATAAACATTGTACAGTCTTGCAATTTTGTCTAGGCTCGCATCAGTCATCACAGGCCATCTTGTATTAATTAAGAAATCTATTTTCGAAACCCCGTTTTTTGCATAAAAGCGTGAAATTTTGTTTTACATCACATTTTGACAAATATAAATATTTTTATATTATTTGATTTTATAGTGAAATTTTAACCATTTTGAATGTTGTACATAATTATAAATAATTTAGTGAAATAAAGACACCAATATCTAATTAAATTTTTTTCGTTTGTACTTAAAATAATTAATCAAATTTTAAAAATGAACTAGAATACAATGGTCTGTAAAAAAGGGGAGAAAAGGTCCGAGAAAATTGAATGGATATCTAAATTATGCCCAATAGGATAGCAGTAAAAAAAATTCAGTCTCTGATAAATCAAATTATAATTTCATTTAATATCACATCCAAAAAAATTTATAGATTATAGATTAAAAAAATATTACATATTAAATTTCAAGCTTCTGAGTAATTCTAACGATCGAAAAAAATAGTCAAATTAATTCATAAATTGTTGAAAATAACTACTCTTAAATTAGAGGAAAAAATCGATTTGACACACAAATTAATAATAATTAAATATGAACTGTTGGTCTAGTGATACGTTTCACCCGAAAATCCGTGGTTCAAATCTCACTTACGTGGGTAATTTAGTTATTTAATTCTCAATCCCATTATTATATATACACAAAACTGGTTCATGAACTTTGAAATAATTTAAATTAACTGACTTTTATATGATAAAAATCCCTATACCTTCGGGTTCAAACCCATTTTCTAACAAAATACAAGCGTGATATGACACCATCCATCAATTATTTACAAATATTCAAAGTTACGTTTCACGCATTGGTGGAGCAACCCGAGACATTCTTGTGGAATCCTTGTACGTGTTTCTTCTCTGAAGTTCATCAAGCTGAGATTGCCATCTTCTTCTCCACCATCCTCTTTCCTCCATTCTCTGTTTTCATTAAATAAATATCATAAATCAAACAACATACCAGAGCCTAAACACAATATTTCGATTCCTTTATCCTTCTCACAGTAATTGTATTCATTGCGATCAATGAGAATCGAACTCGCAGTAAGACGAACGTTTGTTGTTTTACCAAAAACTATAATTTGTGGTGATGATACAATTCAAATATTTTAAACGTATAGTTGCCTAAAACTCACGTTTCGATTGTTCTTCCATACGGACATAATTATTGCGTCCAATAAAATTGATTAGAATCATGCAAAAAACTGGTACCTTGTCATCTGCTGTGGCCAAGTTATGATCGTACAAAGCTCTAGTCTGTGGATCCGAAAGTGTTTGATAGGCTTCGCGCACCAGTATGAACCTCCTCGTGTGTTCTTCCTTTCTCTCCGGCGCCGAAACGTCCGGATGGTACTTTCTCGCCAGCTCTTTGTAGGCTCTTTTGATTTCCAATACGGTTCCATTCTCCGCAATCCCCAGCAATTGGTAATGCGTCTCTCTCGGTGCCGCTGGAGCGTAGAATGCCTTGACTCCAGTCGAGGATCGGGCCCTGAGCGCCCCGGTTGGAAGTGAATAAAATTGTGATGATGAAACCGCGGAGATCATTGTTTTGTCCAGTCTTGTGCTTGCATTATTGCATACTCTGTTTTCATACATATATGTACCTATATTCCAGTTTCCAGAAGGTCATACGCGTGGCCGATCAAAATTTAAGATTATTCTCTTTGGTTTATGTCGATGTGTTCTCACGCTATGTTATTTCATAAAAGCTTGTACGAACATTTTCAAACATTTTTAACGACGGATCGTTATCAAATTTTTTATAATTATGTGATTTAAAAAATCTGTAGTGACCATTGTTATTTAATTACATTGATTCAATAAAACATGAGTAGGTCTATTGTGAGAAGGTCTCACGAATCTTTATCTGTGAGACGGGTCAACCCTACCGATATTCACAATAAAAAGTAATACTCTTAGCATAAAAAGTAATATTTTTGCATGGATGATCCAAATAAGAGATCCTTCTCACATAAGTTTTTGCCATAAAACATACACGATCAAATATATCATACTCGGTCTAAAACTAACATTTTGTCAATGTAATTAAAACATGTTAATAGGAAAACTAAAGGGTAAATTCGAAATCAGTACCTAAAATGATTGAGTTTGTGTTTTAGTACCTGGAGAGAGAAAATTTCTGTAAAAATACTAAGAGTACCCTTATTACCTGATGTTATTTTAATTGATCCTCGCGCTTTCAAAATGGTATCAGAGCTTAAGGTTGATTTATTTTAAACACAAAATTTATTGTTACAAAGAAACAAAATGTTTGAGAATGAGAATTTCGAAAAGTATGAATCCGAACTTAGGTTCGAGAAAAATAATTTACAAGGATTATTCCAATATTTTGGAATATACACAAGAACATCTACTATTGTTAGATATCCAGAGCAGAAAGGGAAACATCAGCACCCTCAGGTAAACTTATGATTCAATCTAATAAGTTTATGGAAATTGTAAGCTCTCTTTAGATCTTAGAGAAATTCAGAAAACAGTACAAACTATGGTAATATGCTATATTTTGTACTAAAAAAAAAAAAAAAAATCTTTGAAAACCAGGAAGAAATTCTTGGAATATTAAAGGATATTCAAGCAAGAATTCAAAAACTAGAACAATAACCTAGTTCTAGTAAAAGAACTTCAGCAGGTTGGTTACCACCATCATTTGGTACTGAACCTTTGTTACATCAACAAGGGAAAGCCAGAGTGGTGTCAAAACCTTTGACTGAAGAAGAAAAGATGATCAATCTAATTAAGTCTGTCTCAGAAAAGAAATTAATCTGATGACAACTTTAGAAAGGATTGGTCTAGAGGATCTACAAGAGCTTGCAGAATCTTTCGCAAATCTTAAAGTTGTAGATCTAAAGATGAACACAGCAGGAGGTGAAACACGTGCTATAACTTGGTCATCTTCTCAGGAACCACCAAGGGAAAGTGTGGGATCTCAAAATATACATATGAGAGAATCTCAAACTGATTTCCATACTGGTGGAGGAGCACACCCAACGGGAACCAGGACAAGGAGAAATCAAATTCCCTTGCACCAAACACCCTATGGGAAAACTGTTTTAGATCCTATACATCCTTATGGGGTTATGATTAACCTTGATGTATTAGATTTCAAAAACAGAGAAGAACTCATAGATGATTGGACATCTGCTATGAGAATCGCAGCAGGAACACTTGATCTCAACAGAGAAGGATTCATTAAACTCCTAGAAATGAGTCTTATGGGATCAGTGAACATTGCTTGGGACATGACTTCGGTGGAAACCAAAGAATCAGTCCTAGCCGGAGAATATCTAAGCGAGATAGCCGGAAGAATGGCTACCCTTTTTAAAGCTCAATTTATAGGAGTAGATTATTTTAACAGTCAAGATACAGAGAAGATGAAGAAATATACTCAAGCTCCGTATAGTCTTGAATTACATAACATCTGTTTAGTAGATGAATACATTATGTTATTCACTAAATATAGATGGAATTCAGGAGTCGAAGAAGACATAGCTATGCAGCTTTTCTTCGCAAAAATGCCAAGTCCCTGGAGAGAAATGCTCATAAGGGAATATGTACCTGGAAATCCAGATACATTGGCACGAAGAGCTTCTTTCCTTAAAGGAAAATTGGCGGAATGGTGCCATTTGGCAGCATTACAAAAGAATTACAAACGATTAAAGGGTATTAACAAACGTACTCCTTTGTGTTGTAAGGAAAATGATCTTCCAACAATTATTGGAAGTAAACCACAAAAGCATAAAAGGAAAAGTTTTAGGACTCATCCTTATGCTAGAAGTGGAAGAAGTTCTTGGAAACCAAGAACAGTATGATCTAGACGAAAATCCAGATCTTATAAATCTGGACAAAGAAGCGGACCATCAAGGAGTAGGACATCTTCCCAAGCATCGAGTACATCTCGAAACACAGGAAGAACACCTACAAAGAAAACTTTTAGAAGGGCTCATACACGAGCTAATGAAAGTTTTAAGGACTGTAATTGCTGGACATGTGGAGCAAGAGGACATATCTCGACTAACTGTCCAGAAAATGAAAAAAGAGGTATTAAACGCTTCGATCCAACTCCGGATATTGAAGAAGCAGTTTATTACCAAGATCTTATTCAGATATACCGATTTGAGGACATTGCCTCAGATGAAAGTATATATGAAGAAGAAGAAGTCCTAAGTCAGGAAGAATCCAATGGAACTGAATCGGAATCTGACTGAAAACGAGGTGTTTCGAAACGAAACACATGAGGATTTGTCTGGGTTTTTTAGCCAGACAACAATATCTCATAACATGGTCCAAAGGATCATGAAAGAAAATCCTAGTCTACAGAGATATCAAGGATTCTTCGCAGGACATGTAGAAAAGTTCTTAGGAAATCTTGACCTAAGAAACAGAAAGCATAATCTGATCTATAAAGTTTCTAGAAGGGAAATGGCAATCCCAACGGAACTTACTGGAAATAGAATGGAGATGCAACTAATTCTTTCTGAAGAAATTAAGGAGGGATTACAAAAACTCAAGATAGAAGTAGCGAAGACCATGTCTTGGATTCATATTGGAGCAATCCAAATTATGATAAAAGCTACTTTCAAAGAAGGTATAGATTCACCCATTGATATGGCTATATGCGATAAAAGAATGGGAAACCTTCAAGATTCAGTGCTGGGAACTATCTCAGGAAATCTCTGTGCAGGTAAGATTGTAGGAGTAATCTATCCAAGGATAGCCTACAACCTGGCAGATCGAGATTTCAGTCGAGCCTTGACATTGCATCAAAATTTCAAGGAAAAAAGACTGATGAAAGAAGCTAATAGACCATATTCTATTACCTATCAAATCTCACATGCTTAATCTAATACACATCATTCACAGTTGTTTATTAGAAATGAGTTTATTGAGATAGCAGAAATATTCGGAAAAGTTGCTCAGGCAATTTATCCAGAACGAATTGGATTTCCTGTAATACAGGAAACAGATATCCAAATACAAGACAAACCGATTCTACAAAGGAATCAGAGTCTTAGATTAGAATCAAGAAGACTATCTTTTCAAGGAGATAGAATTACAAGCTACAGATGGGGAAAAACCCCTGTCCAAGAAACCCAACATAAGCTAAAAAGTTTTTCAACAATAGGAAAGCTTAGATGCCCAGAAGGGTGGAAGGAAGTCGAAATAGTATTTGATATTACGAAACAAAGGAATCAATTTCCTTGTAATACCATCTACTATTTAGAACAACCTATGATAGGAACTTAC
The DNA here is from genome assembly GCF_012295235.1 of Primulina huaijiensis. Taxonomy (NCBI): domain Eukaryota; kingdom Viridiplantae; phylum Streptophyta; class Magnoliopsida; order Lamiales; family Gesneriaceae; genus Primulina; species Primulina huaijiensis. The sequence goes on along the minus strand of NC_133319.1, from coordinate 2,908,439 downwards.
TACGGAGTGATCCAAGTCGGAGAATTGGAAGTTCATATCACAGGGATTCCAAGAAAAGAACCAGATCAATTGGTTCTTGGACTAGAGTTTCTTGAGGAACATAAACCTTGGAAACATCTAGAATATGGAATGGAGTTTATGGCAGAAGATAAGATGTGGAAAATCCAATGACCACAAGTCCATTCTCCTTATATATTCCAGTAGGAATGTTATATGAACAATATAAGGCAGAATATTTTGCTGCTTATATTGATTAAGGTCCTGGCATTTGTACAGCAAAACGAGGAGTTTTTCCAAATAATTTGGAAAAAGAATTACCAAAGATTGCTGGAAGAGATTTTTCCAGAAGAATCTTAATCTTATGTAAAGGGATTAAGATGACTGAAATCATGATTGGCGGTGCTGGGCAAACACCTTGGTACAAGGTGAAGACACCACCAATTTATTTTCATGATACATGAGCTGAAATTTTACTATGAAATAATTTCCTACAAATGTTCAAATCTTATACTCAAGAAAATGAGACTAGAAGATTAGTGTTTACAACTCCTTGTAACCACAAAATTATAGTCCTGAGACTAAGAGAGGCATTTTATAGAAAATTGCCGATCCAGTTTCGCAGCAAGCGTGGTGATTCAGGACAACTTCTGAACCCAAAAATGAAAGATTCTAGAAGGTTTGGAGAAACAATGCTCCAGTTGAGAGCAGATAAAACGCTCCAACCAGAAGATATGGAATACCTGAAGATAACTCTACATCAGGATGAAGTAGAGTTTGAATCTAAGGTATCCTTAGAAGATGTCAAGAAAAGGATCAAAGAAAATTACAATGAAAATCCTTTGGCATGGTGGGACAGAAATCAACTCAAAGCTTGCCTTAAAATTAAGGAAGGCAAATAGTATGAATTTGTTCGTTGTAAGCCTATCCCAATGAATATCATTGATCAAAGGGATATGCAGATTATAATCAAGGAACATTTGGACCTTGGTTTAATCAAAGCAGGAATGCCACCATATAGCATTTCAGGTTTTCTGGTAAGAAATCATGGGGAGATAAAACGAGGAAAACCCAGATTAGTTATTAATTATCAAGAAATTAATAAGATTCTGGAGTTTGATGGGTATTTTATACCTAGTAGAGAACATCTAATAAGTTGCATACGCAACGCCAAGATATTCTCTAAGTTCGACTGTAAATCTGGATTTTACCAGATTAGGATGTAAGAAGAAAGCAAGAAATTCACAGTTTTCTCTACACCACAAGGACATTATATTTGGGAGGTATTACCAATGGGATTGGCTAATTCACCTCAGATATTTCAAAGAAAAATGGATAATCTTTTTAAAGATTATTTTAAATTTATGTTTGTTTATATTGACGATATTTTAATAGCATCTAAAGATATGAATGATCATATTAAGCATTTGGAGATTTTCTCCATTGTTTGTAGAAAAAAAAAGACTGGTTTTATCTGAAAAGAAAGCAGTCATTGCAACAAGAAAGATTGAATTCCTCGGAATTGAAATCGATGAGTCAGGAATTATTCTGCAAGAACACATAGTGGAAAAAGTGCAGAATTTTTCAGAAAGTCTCAAAGACAAGAAGCAACTTCAAAGTTTTTTAGGAGTTGTTAATTTTTCTGGGATGTTTATTAAAAACCTAGCAAAACACAGGAAAGTGTTTAGTTCATTATTGAAGAAAGATGCTAGATTTATATGGACACACGAACACACAAATAGATTAGTTCAATTAAAGGAGATTTGTAAGAATCTTCCAAAAATGGCTATTCCTCAAGATGAGGATGATCTGGTATTATACACAGATGCCAGTGATCATTGGTGGGCAGCAGTTCTTACTAAGCTCACACCAGATGGAGAACAACCATGCATGTATTGTAGTTGTTTATTCTCAGATGCAGAAGCCATCAGATGGCATATCAACGAAAAAGAATTTTATGCAGTAAAAAGGGATTTTAAAAAATGGCCATTATTTTTACTTGCAAAGAAATTCACTTTGAAAGTTGATAACACACAGGTGAAAGCTTTCTTAAGGAATAGAATTGAGTCTAAACCTGAGAAGGCCAGATTATTAAGATGGCAAGCATTATGTCAAAATTATATTTTTGATATTGTGATTATTAAATCTCATGAGAATATTCTTGCAGATTTTTTAACAAGAGATGGACAACATTGACATTGATGCTATTATCAAGATGCAGAGGCATTTGAGGGAACACCTTGAAATGCTTCAAACCGAATTTAACAAGTTAGCACTGAACACAGAAGTTGCGGGAATGCTTCAACAAGCTGATAAGAGAATTGTCTCTGATCGAATAACAGGATGTTTACAGACATATACTCAGTTATGGTCTGTAATACAAAGGCCTATCCTCCAAGACATTGAGAAACCATTGGTTTCCCAAATAGAGAGTTTTCGAGTACAGGACTCTATACCTGGAGCAGGGGATTCAAGTACCCCTAGCACAAGTGTTAAGTCGGGATCATCTCCAGATGAGTCGGCTGAAACAAAAATTGAGACTCTAGATCTCTTATCTCGAGTCCTCAAGTCAACTTTTTACCTCGGGGATTGAAGAGGGAGAGATCAACTTTAGGCCTCATACTGACAAAGGCAAACTAAGGTTGATACTAATGTAACTGCAAATTCTCCATTTCAGGTTTACCAACAGAATTGGGAGAAATTAAACACAAGAATTGGCATCAACCCAGCCATGGTTCGAGTTGATGTTGCAGGAAAATATCCTAGGGTATGGATGAAACAAAATTCATATCCAAAAGAGGTCAAAGTCTGGTATGAATTCAGAGCTCTTGCCTCAGTTTATACTACTTCGTCTAGCTTCCCGGAGATATCAGCACTACCAAAATGGATACAGGAAGCGGTACATGAACCTTGGACAAACAATGATCATTTGTCCAGATGAGATATTTTGGAGCTATATTTTTTCAGTGCAGCACCAGAACCATCAGGGAAAGGCTCACACGAAGCCTTTCATTTCATCAAGCTAAGGAGGCCGGACATGAATTCTCAAAAATTTATTAAAGATCCTCCTACAAATTAAACCCCCTTAGTCTCTTCATTCAATGAAGATGACATATCTACCAGGAGAGCATGTGGTATCTGGATCTGTCTCACGGAGATGGACAAAGTCAAGTTTCCATTTAAGTTTTACCAAAATTCTTTAAATGGATCATTCCTGTTAAACACTATGACAGGAAAAACAACAAGTTTTGCAGAAGATTTATTCGAGAAGAAAAGAAATCTTCTATGGAACAGCAAGCTGCCTGCCAGTAAAGAGACTCGCCGAAAATTCTGTAATATGGCACATATGAGAAAATGGTCAGAAAACATCTGTCCTGAATGCCAGAATCAGAAAGAACCGGAGTTCGGTAAATGTTTCAAACCGAGATCAGATCGAAAATATTTTACCGAAGCAAGGACAAGTGGGGAAGGACCACATTCACATTTTTCTCGAGGATACAAAAAGCCTAAGATTCCTCGACAAAATTAAAAAGGGACATGTGACCAAACTCACTAACAAAAGGAGAACCACCATGTGAGTGGGAAAAAAGGACCACCAATAATCGGTGGAAAAGGATACAATAACCACTAATAATGAGTGGTAAAAGACAAAAGGACATTGAATACTATATCTTAAAAGGATCCAATGAATAAAAGCAAAACAACTGGTCCCGAAAAGTTTATCTATATAAGAAAACAGAATGGAACCAGTAAAACACACAAGGAAGAAACCTAAAGAAAATGTATTTTACATATCTGAAGGTGTTAAAAAGGAAAATCAAGTATGAAAGAAAGGAGCTAAAAGCTCTCAGAGCCATAGCTCAGAATTTCCAAGAAACAAGAGATGAAATCACAGCTGATCTTGTTTTAACGCATTCTTACTGGTAGTGCGGAGAAATAAGAGAATGAGAAAAGTTGATGTCTAGATTAATAACCTAGACATATTATAGGGACCACTCAACCACTACATAGTCCATTTGCAAGTTGTATAGGTTTATCAAGATTTGAAGTCCGAGTTTCAAATCCGAAGAAGCCTTCTATAAATAAGACATGAAGAAGTAAGTGAAGATCATCGAACATTTTCCTCATTTCTTTCTAAACCAATTGTAATATTTTATCTTTATAGTTTATGTGTTTTTCAAGTTCGGCTACTATAAGTAGCTAAGCAAGTTCCTCCTCCTCTACAGGAGGTTTCTATGTAATAAATAAATGTTTGTGTTTGAATAAAGAGATATTTGCTCTCAGCCCCTCTCATATAATTTTCAAAATTTTATCTTTTATTGTACACCTTAAGGTAGGAAACGAATTAAAGTTGTGCTAAGTGCTGTTGAAGGAATCTGCGTCTGTAACCATCGGTTGCGATCGTGTGGTTGGACTGTGAGGAGTAGTTCGTAAAATACGGTGGATATAACCCGATGGCATTCTGGTCAAAAAGATAAAAGATTTAATTTATTATACGGAAGCATGATTGACCTTTAATTTAAAAAGAAAAATCAATTTGAATTAAAAAGATGTTGAGGGGTATTTTTGGAAAAATTTGAAAAAAAGGTATTGAAACCAAAGTTGAAAAACTTTGGGTACTGATACACAAGTTGTCCAAAACTAAATGGTTTGCTTGGACTCGTTGTTGTAAGAAGTGTGATATATTTGATAGTAAATTTAGATTATGTTGGATGCAACACTCGAAATAGGCTCGGTCAATATTGGACTTTGGTTAAGAGTTTGGATACAACTCAAGTAGCTCGAGTATCTTAAATTTTTTTTAAAACATATTTTTTTAAAAATAATTTTAAATTACGGTTTCTGATCTTATTTTATTTTTACCAAAATTTACATATTAAATAATTATTATTTGTATAAATAAAGATACTCGTTATAGCTTGACTAACGATGGAGACAGTCGATTTTTAGCTCAAATTAATTACACAAAAATTATTCAAATCGAGTTTAAGTTTGCTAAAACTTGATGGAGCTTCCATTCGAATTAAAGTTAACTGGAATAAAAAATAATAATTAATTCATATCAGATCTTTCTTTCATACGCATGCAGTGAGGTCATATATATATATATATATATATATATTCAATTTTCTTATTCTTAGATTTTCTAGAGGAATAAATTGTTATTCCCATCCCCTACCGAGAAACCTTTCTTCCAAGTCACAAGATAAGAGCCCTTTCCTGTTTCTTTGATTATATATATGGTGTTTATCTTTGTGCTCACCAATGAAGTGGCACTCACATATTAGATCTAATAAATCATATCAAAATTATTTATCAAATATGTTAGTGTCATATCACAAAAATAAATATGATTGGTGGATAATATAATAAAAATAAAAATATATATAAATATATCTGTTACCTAAAACTCATCCATTCACACGTTTTGAAATTTATTATTTATACCGACTTGACTATGCATTGTCGTTGTTTAAATTCTAGACAAGTTGAAAAATCATACGTTGTTTGATGAAAAGTCGCTTATAAATTATAATTATAAGGAAGTAATGATATTGCTCGAGGATTATATTCAAGTCCCAATACTCGATCTTAAGGTTGCAACACATTAATTTATTGCTTGAAATTATAAATACATTTTAAACTCAAATTTTAATTTATTTAAAGATTTGACCTGGAGCGTGATTTATGCGTTTGAGCTGACGCATTTAATTTATCAAATTAAAAATTAATAGTTATATTTGTGTTATTTTTTGTCAGACCAATTTTTTTTTTTCTGATGTCCCTGATTAACACAAGAAATGTTTCTGTGCTCCATGAGCCCTTAATTGTTTTCCAGAATAAAATTCGGTACAAAAGTGAAAATATGATACTAATATATGATATTTGAATATAAAAACTTTCATATCTGACACTAATATACGATTTTTGAGTACTCGAAAATGTATAACGAGTATTGGTATTCATGACATCTCTTCTCGGATGAAAATCGGTACAAAATATTGAAAATATGGTACTGATATATGATACTCGGTCACAAAATATTTCAGATCCGATATTAATATATGATTTTTGAGTACCCAAATATATACAACACGTATTGGTATCAATGACACGTATCTTTTTCGGATGAAAATCGGTACAGACATTAAAATAATAATAATATATGATATTTTAATATTAACTATTTCAAATCTTATACTAATATATGATATTTGATTACACAAAATCAAATACTCCATAATTTTTTGGGTTAAGATGAAACACAAATACAACTATACTATTTGGGATTTAAAAACTAATCTCTCCTGTTTTGAACCTGAATTTGATTCAAAATAAGTATAGTAAAAGATGCTGGTTTAGTTCATGGAAAACATTAATTACCATTTTTTTTTACTTCGACCACATTTCCTCTCACTTCTAATACGTGTTTTTCTAGAACTTATGTATTCTCACAAGCCAAAAGTAATCTCCTCCTCGTGTATGGACTTTTTGTATTGAGAAATATCATAATTGAAATTTTGTCTCTCAACGTCTCTATCATGGAAACTTCCCTTGATAAACAATCAACAATTTCATTAACAAAAATTAATATTTTGACAAGGGCAATAATTTGACCTGTTAATGTTAGGTCATAGATTTAACTTAAAATTAGTGTAATTTGCATGCGTCGCCTGCATGTATAATCTAATAAATAAATAGTTTTGATTTTTTAAACTATTAATCGATGACAGACATAATAATATTATTATTATTTTTGTGTAATTTGACCATACAAACTAGATGTATATATACAATAAAAAACATTTTAGAAAAAAAAAGAAGACGACAATTTTATATGTCAAAATTGGAAAACATCAACGAACACAGACAAAAGCCGATGGTGACCAGCTCTGGTGGGACATGTTATTGACTCGGTTTTTATCCCAGTCTTCTCCATCGCTTCTCATCCATGGAAAACATAAGCAAAATGAACTTTCTTTCTCCGCTGCTAACTGTTTCAGCAGGGGTTTTAGCTCTGCTTCTGCTATACCGTCTATGGAAAACGAACATAAGGGGTAACTTACCCCCACAAGCGGCCGGTGCTTGGCCTTTAATAGGCCACCTTCCTTTATTAAGCGGCCAAAGCCCAGTATACAGAGTTTTAGGAGCTTTGGCAGATAAATATGGTCCAATATTCACGATCCGAATCGGAGTGTATCCTGCTGTTGTGATAAGCAACTGGGAAGCTGTTAAAGAGTGCTTCACCACCAATGATAGAGTATTGGCAAACCGCCCAATTTCTAATGCAGGTATGGAATTTGTAACACTAAATATTACACCTCTTGGTTATTGGTTATCATGTAGCCTAGCCAAATCATATCTGCCCTTCTCTCTCGCCTACAGGTAAGCATCTTGGCTACAATTATGCAGCATTTGGCTTCATTTCCGCGGGTCCATATTGGCGCGAAATCCGAAAGCTTGTGGTGATAGAAGTGCTGTCTTCACGGAGACTTGAGGCACTGAAACACGTCCAAGTATCCGAACTACACACTAGCATTAACGAACTATACAAGTCAATTCAAGAAAATCCAGGCAAAGTGGTGATCAGTGATTGGATTGAACAGTTAACTTTGAACATAATTGTGATGATGATTGCAGGAAAAAGATACGCAGAGGGCAGCAAAGATGGCGCAGAATCTCAGAAAGCAAGATATTTTAGGAAAGTCACTAAGGAGTTTATGCATTTATCCGGGAAGTTTGTACTCTCCGAAGCCATTCCTGTTCGACCTTTGGAATGGTTTGATTTTCAAGGACACGTCCAGTCCATGAAGAGAATTTCTAAGGAAGTCGGTGATGTAGTTGAAAGCTGGATTGAGGAGCACATGAAAGGGACTTCGGGCAATACAGAGCAAGATTTTATCGATGTGATGCTCGCTAAAATTGATGATCGATACACAAGTTATGGGCATACACGTGAGACCATAATCAAGGCGACAGTAATGGTATACTTACTCTTTGTTGCATACTAGAGCTCAGGTCTACATGTTTCACGTTCGAAAAGCGAGGATCCCTTGACATAGTGACAAGGGTGAGGCCCAAGAACCATAAGCTCTTGGGTTGGTTCAAATCCCACTGCTTATTTGGGTAGTGTAGATAGCTTAGAAATGAAATCCTCATATCAAAAAACGTCATCATTACTGCAGAATAAGGATACAATTAAAACAAAAATATGGATTCTGAATCAATTTAATAATGTTATGTGACTTTCATGGTCCAGTTGGCCTAGTGGCATCATGCTTAAGGCAACTCCATTAGAAGTTAATTGCCTTAATCCATCTTGCAGAATCTCATCTTAGCTGGCTCTGATACCACCTCCGTTCACTTGACATGGCTCTTATCCATACTACTAAACAACAAGCCAATCATGCAACGAGCCCAAGAGGAAATAGACCTAAAAGTTGGTAAAGAAAGATGGGTAGACGAATCAGACATCACAAATTTAGTGTACCTCCAAGCTATTGTGAAAGAGACGTTGCGGTTGTATCCACCAGGGCCACTGTCAGTACCACACGAAGCCATGGAGGACTGTCTTGTGAATGGCTACTTGATTCCTAAAGGTGCACGTGTATTAGTGAACCTGTGGAAATTACACAGGGATCCAAGAATTTGGGATGAACCTGATAAATTTATACCCGAGAGGTTCTTGACAAGCCATGCTGAAGTGGATTTCACAGGCCAACATTTTGAGTTCGTTCCGTTTGGTTCAGGCAGAAGATCATGCCCGGGGATTACTTTTGCAATGCAAGTGACGCACTTGACCCTTGCTCGTCTGCTGCAGGGATTCGATTTTGCAACACCAGAAAACATCCCCGTGGACATGACTGAAGGCCAGAGTATCACCATGCCTAAGGCAACTCCATTAGAAGTTGTTATCGCGCTGCGACTGCCTGGTTTGTTCTGCAAAAACTAGGTATCGTTTGTGTTAATATGGATCCTGAGGAAACCAGTTTGGATATTTCTGGGCAAAAACGTCATCGAATCATATATAATATGTAATCTTCATCTAATAAGTGCTTGAACAATTACTCTTAGAACATATATATGTCCCAAATTTTCTTGAATTTTGATAAACATTCTCCCGTTTTAGATTCAGCAACTTGAAGCCTAACCCACCTGAGTTCACTCTGAAAAAGTACATTTGTTTCCACAGAGGAAAAGGATACGAACTCTTCCTAAATCGTATATCAAAATTTGAGCTGTTGTGTTGATGATTTGACTCCTATAATAATAATAATAATGATCAATACATAAAAAGGTAATAGATTTTTTTTTATAAAATTAAATTTTCAAATTAGAAAAACTTTTATACCATAATCCATTAATCCGTCTTCAAAATATTCTTTTTATAATTTTTATTTATTAAAAACATAGTGATTTTGTAATATTGAATTCAAGTATATATTATATAATTTACACGGTTATGTACACTTAAAAAATTCCGTGATTCCCTCAAAAAATAAAATAAAAAATTCCGTGATTAGCTACGCAAAAATTGGTTTCTACTTTATCTCTAACTAGCTTTAGCAACATATTTTCAGCCGAAAAAATCCTTTGTCGCTAGTATTTTTATGACTGAAGCTAGAACTTAGCGACAGGAAAAGATGATCGTCGCTAATTACCGACGATAATTTAGTTCAGTCGCAAATTTGCAAGCGCTCACAAACCTCACAGATTGTAGCGACAGAAGCTATTTTAGATGACAAACAAAATTTTATGCATAAAGAAAGTCATAGGCAAAGTACTTTTGTCAAATAATAGAATAAAAATATAAAATTTATTACGTGAACAACACTTTCTTTTTTCACGAAACAAAAACTCAAATCAATTTTTTGAGACATATATTTTATTTGGGTCACTCATGAAAAATTATTACTTTTTATTGTAAATATTAATAGAGTTGACCGGTCTTATAAATAAAGATATATGAGACTGTCTCACAACATACATTTTATCATCATCATCATTATTATTGTTGTTATTATTATTATTTTCTAAAGATGAATTTATTGAAGAATGGAATTGTTCTCATTCAATATTATATGGAAACACCACTTTCATTTATTTATAGTTCTCATACAGTTAAAGGAAATTATAAGTCATAAATTAGCCCATGGTCTCCTTGTATATATATTTTGTATTGAGGAAGATCATAAATTTAAAAGCTCGTTTCTAGGATATTAGATTGAAACTGTCCCTCGATATGGCTATTGGGAAATTTCTCTATTAACCAATCAACCATTTCATGGACAAAAAGGGCAATAATTTGAAAAAAGGTTCAAATCTTGCAAGCAAACTGTCTTTCAAAATCACTATCGGGTAATTGTCCTAATGACCAATCAACCATTTCATTGAAAAAATAATACTCAATAAGACCAATAATAATATATTTAAATAAAACTTGCAAATCTTGCAAATGAATTATGCTTCACAATATCGCTATCGATCGAGGATATTTCCCCAACAACCAAGCACCATATCGTTGAAAAAATAATACTCTGACAAAGAAACATGTAAAGTTTACAAATAAAAATAGGTATACTGTGAACGAATCTTTATCTGTGAGACCGTCTCAAACAAGTTTTTGCCTACAAATAAATTATGGATCTTGATGTGACATCATTTATTACTGTCACATTCTCTATAAAATTTCTAATTAATGAGTTGTAACTTATTTTAAATTTCATACTCAATACAAGTTGTAAATTTTTATTAATGTTTAATTCGTACTACCCCTATTCCGGTCATGGAATAGATAAAGAGCCGTTTTCAAATAGTGTTTGATCGATTATGTATCTGCAAGTCTTCCCCACTGCCTCTCATCCATGGAAAAACGATTGCGATTGTTTCGGCAAAATGAACTTTTTTACTCCGCTGCTAACTGTTTCAGCAGGGCTTGTAGCTCTGTTTGTGCTATGCAATCCATGTAAAACAAACAAAAGGGCCGACTTACCTCCACAAGTAGCCGGTGCTTGGCCTGTACGACTAGGCCACCTTCATTTCTTAGGCGGCTAAATCCCCGCCCCATTTCTAATGCAGGTATCGAATAGCGGAACTAGGAAGGCCATTGCTCCTTGTAGTTTTGTAACAGTGACATATTTGTTCTAGAATTTTAATGATTTTTGTGAAATTTAAAAGTTTAGATATATTCAATTTAGACTTTTGTATACTCTATAAAAATTTAGTAGTATTCGGTCAAAAAGATTTTGTGGAGTTTTAAAAAATCATGTTCTATTCAAATTTGACTTTTAAAAACTATTTAAAAGTTTAGAAGTATTCAAAATAGCAAAAATTCTATTAATTACAAGAATTAAAGTCTAAGGAACAATTATGAAATGTAAAAAAATGTCTTCGATTCAACTTAAAGCTTTGTATGAACATTTAATCGAGAAATATCTTAAACTCACGTACTCACTTCCATTTCTATTAAAAATAATATATATATATATATACTAATTAATTCATTATTTTCTCCTCCATATATTTTTATTTATTTTCTTTGGATATTTTAAAAACATATCTTTATTCTTAATAATAATTTAAAATCAAAATATTAATACCATTCGAAACATTTATTACACTGCATAACAAGAAAATATAAAATTTTTTTATTGGCTTATGAAGTTAAAATAATAATAATTTTTAACAAATAAAATGTAATTTCTAGGCAAAATCTTCATCTACAAAGTGCTAGAACATATGTACTTCAGTCCTATCCCTCGGAGTTCATTCAATTAATTATGGAGTCTCCCATTTTCTTGAATTTCGATAAACATTCATCCCACGCAGAAGAAATGGAAGAAACCAATCCCATTTTAGATCCAGCAAAAGTTCCCAACTTGAAGCCTAAATCTGAAAATTTTACATGTTAAAGGTTAAGAATTCTTCCCAAATAGTTTACATATATTAATGCTTTATTTGTTCATTCCCTAGAACTACCTTAGCTCATATACTTGTTTTTCTCCTTTAAATTCAGAATTTAAAGCTGAATATTTGGCAGGCCTACGTTTTAGAAACGGACGCTAGATGCTCTGAATTTTTTTTTTTTTAGAAAAAAATTTTTATTACCCCAATAATTGAAAGTTGCTCAAACCAAATTAGCTACGGATTAGGTCAAAACTAAATTTTATTTATTTATCTATATTTGATGATGCATAACAAAAAAATTTGAACACTCACAGTTAGAAGTTGAACCAAATACGAACATTATTCTTGATAAATATTAGTATATAAAATATTTTTAGGGGATTTATTAATTATAATTTTTCAAATATATTTATACATGGAATTATATGTAGGAAACATATTGATATAAGAATAATATATGTTCTCCCTATATTTTAGAATTCAATTTTATTTTTCTTCCTATAAATAATAAAACTATTTTAAAATACCTTAAAAATAATAATTTTATATGATTTCCCGTAAAGTATGTTATTGGAATATCGTAATCTCGATTGTGGGGTGTCCAAATCAGACCAATAAAACCCCGTAACCCAACCGTTGCATGCCACTCTACTTCGTGTCAACTCTAGCTAAAATCCATATTTCCCAGTCTTGATATATATATATATAATGTACACGCAGTTCCATTAATTTTCTGCAGGGAGATTTGATTGTGGGGGATGGGGAAGAAGAGCAGTGCTGCGTCGCCGTGGAACAAGCTTTTTGCATGGGTGCGGCTGCAATCGACGAAAGTGAAGACGTTTCTGGGGGTGGCGTTCGTTCTGTGCGCGTTGGTGGTGGTGAAATGCCTGGTTAAAGATCATAACCATTTCTTCATCGCCGCTGAATCCGTCCATTTTGCTGGGGTTTTGGTCTTGATCTATAAGCTCACCACTCAGAAGACTTGCACAGGTACTGATTTCTTTTCAATTTTTGATTTATAAATTTGTTTTTCATGGGTTTGTTTTGGGTTTAATCGCTTCCTTGATCGGGGATTTTCTGTCCCTTTATCATTTGATGCTTTTCCGTTTGTTTTGCAAATTTTGAGGGGGGGAAATCATTTATATTTTGGGTAAATCCGGTTTGTTTCTTAAAAAGAGTGGTGATGTCAAGAAGTTATATCTGAGAGTAAGAAATTAGAATTTTGCGAATACAATCAAGAAGTTTTCTTTTGTTGGTTTTAAAATATATTAAATCGAAATAAATATTTATAGATAATATGTTAAAAAGTTGGAATTATTTTTAATATCTAAAGTTGACCAGATTTAGAAAATGACATCGAACACTTCAATTTCTACCGAAAATGATATTGTAAACGAAGTTTATAAAATAAGGGATTGACTGAAATGCTCAAAACTTGTTTTTGATGAAGTTGCGTTCTCATGAAATTTCAATTCAATTACTTGCGTGGTTAGTAGTCATAAGAGGCAAAACATGTTGGTCTCGCGTACTCCATTTGACATATAAATATGACAATAAAATATAAAATTGGACTCCGAAATTTACGCGAAAAACCCGTAAAAATTAACATGGTAAAAAACACGTGCAAGATGAAAGAATCACGCTATAATATTTTATAATGTATAACCACTTATTTCTCTTATTACAATAGACCAAAATACCTAACAAATATTATAGAACTAAGCAATCAAATGTCATGTGACAAGAATAGTTGAAAACGAGAGGGGAGAAATCTCCATTTGTAGAGTGTCATGCCCCGAGATCGGGGTTAATCGACACCGGCGTTGTTTCACAATCACACAATTTATAAACAACAAGCCTCGTAGTAATCAAATATCCAAAATAGTCTATTTCATAAATCACATCAGTGTCTTTACTAAACTTGAACGAAATGCGGAAGCGTAAAAAAATGACAAAAACGAAATAACATGACTGGTCTTGTTTGAATCGACATCTTCACCGGCCCCAGAAATATTCTTGTTCTTCTTCCTCAATTTATTCTTTGTTCTTATCTGAGGGGAGGAAGTAAGGGGTGAGTATTTAGAGAAATACTCACTAAATAGGAGCCGATCGATCATAGTTGATAACAAATGCGTATATCATTCGAAGACAGATAACATGTTCAAATCATATAATATCATATCAATTCAAACAAATGGCACTGATAATCATCTTATTTTACATGGCTAACTGATCAGTTCCCTAAGTTATATCTTCTAAGGGGGCGAGGCCATAGTATCGGTTATTATATCCCACCGCATCAGGGCCATATCAAATCAAAGCAAACATCGGAATTTCCTGGCCATTTCAAATATGAATCATAACAGTGCCTTCAAAAATATTTTCCTCAAACATGCTTTGAAATATCATTTAACAAATAGAAGGAATAACATATGTCGATCGAATTTCAAAACATACATACTTCTTTTTGTACAAACATGGACACACTTATGAAGAACAAGCATGTCATTTTATATATAGCAAATAGTACACTTATGAAATGCAAGTGCACATAAAAGTATAGCAAAAACCCACTTACATGAGAAATTGTTCCGAAAATCTTGAAATGAACAATTTGGAGTTTGACACCAAAAACCAGTCACCTTGAAAAAATGTATGCACCTAATTGAACCGTTGGATCGATATGAAATTTGGATATGTTGCTTAAAACATGTGTAGGTGTATTCTGAACGGTGAAGATCGGATTTGGATGTTAAAACGATGAGCAAAGTTTTCTGAATTTGGGTAGAATTTTGATACTTGAAAATCGACAGCAACTTGGAGTGGTTTGTGGTGTGATTTCTCTAGCATTTGGCCACTATTTATAGGGTTGGTAAGGCACCCCACTACATGCCATGATCCCATGATTGTTCGTCCACTAAGCCACTACTCAATGAACCCATGTCCCTTAAGCCATGATTTCATGATTATTCATCCACAAAGCCACATTTTTTGACACTAAACCATGTTGATTTTCAAGGTCTTCATATAGAGCTCCTTGTCCGTGTGAAAACACGTCTTTTCGTTTGAATGTGTTGCCAAAATTCGCTGCACAAATTATGACAACCAACACCTACAACGATAAATGTTGTCTCCCACCTAACTCCATTATTGCCGACATTTCTCTCACTTGGAGAATTAATTGAGAATTAAACACATATCCACACATCTTTTCAATCTTGTTATTTCCTACTGCTTATGTTTCTGATATGTCACTCGAGAATCTACACCATTCAAACTTATCAGTGTTTACTGGCTTGTTCAGAACATTACCTATGTTATTCTTTGTATGGATCTTCTGAATATCCATATTCCTTCCTTTACTGCTTCTCGAACAAAGTGAAACTGTGTTTAGTCCTGGACTGAAAGGCTAGATTCTTTACGATGTGCAAAGCACTTTGACTTTCACAAAACAAAGGAACATTTTCTTGTTTGTGTCCGATATCCTCCAATAACCTCTAAATCCATATTGCCTCCTTGCAAGCTTGAGTATCTGCCGTATATTCCGTTTCTCTTGTGGATAACATCACAACTATTTGCAGCTTTGAAACTCAGCTTACTGCTGACTCTGCAAGTGTAAATACATAACTAGTAATAGATTTTTTCTTATCAGGATCACCTGCATAATCTGAATCGACATAACCTCTGAGTGTAAAATTCGATCTTCCATAACATGATGCAGTATGTGAGGTACCCTTAATGTATCCAAGAATCCTCTTAACAGTACTCTAATGCTATCTTCCAGGATTCGCTATATACCGGCTAACTGCTCCCACTGCTTGAGCGATGTCCGGTCTTGTACAGAACATGGCGAACATCAAACTTCTCATTGCTGAAACATATGGTACTCGAGACATCTCCATCTTCTCTGCTTCATTGCTAGGACACATATCAGATAATAACTTGAAGTTAACCGGAAGAAGGGTAGAAATTGACTTACTATCTTGCATGTTGAAGCGTTGCAAGACTTTATTTAAATAATTTTCCTCAAAAGCCAATCTTTATGTTACTTATGTCTCGGTGAACTCGCATCCCTAGAATCTTGTTTGCTGGTTCTAAGTCTATCATATCTAGGGATGGGCGTCGGATCGTGTTTCACGTGTTCGGGTAGTTCGGGTCGGGTACCCGAAATTTTCGGATAGCACATTTAATACCCGAACCCGAACTTTAATCAGTGCCACCCGATGGTTCGGGTACCCGAAATTTTCGGGTATAGTCGGGTACCCGAAATTTAAGTCAAAAATTTAATCCAAGTGCTTGTACAGTGAAATACAAATGATCCAAGTGCTCAAACAGAAATACAAAAATCCAAGTGCTCAAACAGAAATACAAATATCCAAATGCTCAAACAAAAATCCAAATGAAAACAAAGAAGGCATGAATTATGACAGTGAAAGAATCGACCTCCCACCGAGAGCCGACTGCCGAGGCTCGAGAGTGCTTGTGCAGTTGTGACTTGTTCTTGTTCCTTGGCCTTGCAGCCCGTAGACGAGAAGATGAAGGAGCAGANTGCTACCCGATTTTTCCGCAAAACCTTTTGATTGAAGCATATTGATTTTTTTTTCAAGATCTCCATGAAGAATTGTTGTTTTCACGTCTAGCTATTCAAGATGTAGGTCAAACACCACGCTTTCAGTGACATATTGGAAAGCTGACCTGGTGGTCTTCATTTTCGAGTTGACCGTCTCACTTTGGAAACCCCAGACTCAATATGTTCTTGTTCCTCGAACTCTGATACCGTTTCACAAGAAATTTGATCTTCGTCTGTCATATTTTTCACTTGAATTATAGTAGTTTTTGAATTCAATGTACCTTTGTCTCATTTTACTTTATTTTCCTCGAAGATAACATGCATGTTGATGACAAACTTGTGGACAGTAGGATCCCACGAGCAAAACCTCTTTACCCCATCAGCATGACCCAAGAATATACATTTTCTAGATTTCGAATCCAACTTCGATATTTCTTGCTAATTGTACAGAACGTACACAGAACTTCCAAATGTGTGCAAATAAGAATAATCAGACGACTTCTCGGTGTTCCAAATGTATGCAAATGAGAATAATCAGACGACTTCTCAGTCCACATCTTCATCGGAGTCTTAACATAAATCACCATTGAAGGAGAACGATTGATGATATAACAAGTGGTTTTGACTGCTTCTGTCCAAATGACTTGGCTGGACTGTAGTCCTCAACATGGCGCTTGTTCTGTCCAACAAGGTTCTGTTCATCCGCTGTACCACTCTATTCTGTTGAGGTGTGTAAGCCGTTGTGCACTATCTTTTGATGTCTTTCATATTGGCAAAATGCATAAAATCCGTCACTGATATATTCTCTGCCATTGTCAGTCCTCAAACACTTGATTTTCTTTTCAAAATCTAGTTCAACCCGCGCTCTCA
This sequence comes from Primulina huaijiensis, assembly GCF_012295235.1. NCBI lineage: Eukaryota > Viridiplantae > Streptophyta > Magnoliopsida > Lamiales > Gesneriaceae > Primulina > Primulina huaijiensis. The sequence continues at coordinate 2,891,095 of NC_133319.1, read as the reverse complement.
AATCTTTGAAGACCTGAAAAACATCGATTTCTTTTTGATTGGATGCACCCAACATCTCTTAGAGAAATCATCAATGAACGAGACAAAGTATCTCGCTACTTCTAAAGATACAACCGGTGCTTGCCAAACATCCGAATAAATCAGCTTCAATATGGTTTTATTTATGGCAGCAGAAGTGTCAAACTTTAATCTGTGTTGTTGCACTATCTTTTGATGTCTTTCATATTGGCAAAATGCATAAAATCCGTCACTGATATATTCTCTGCCATTGTCAGTCCTCAAACACTTGATTTTCTTTTCAAAATCTAGTTCAACCCGTGCTCTCAAATCTTTGAAGACATGAAAAACATCGATTTCTTTTTGATTGGATGCGCCCAACATCTCTTAGAGAAATCATCAATGAACGAGACAAAGTATCTCGCTACTTCTAAAGATACAACCGGTGCTTGCCAAACATCCGAATAAATCAGCTTCAATATGGTTTTATTTATGACAGTAGAAATGTCAAACTTTAATCTGTGTTGTTTATTGACAACACAATGACCACAAAAGGTAGTGACACTTTTGTAAGCCCCAGCAGCTTCCGTTCTGAGAGAATTTTCAACCATCGTTCTAAAATATTCTCGAGCTTTATATGCCACAACACTGTTAATTCTTCTCCTGAACCAATCAATGCAATAGCTAGTTCCGTCTCTTTGTGTATTTCTCCCAAAATTATATACAGATTTGCAGTAATTTTTTCCGCTTTCATAACCACAAGCTCGCCCTTCACAATTTTCATGATCTCTTTCTCGATACGGGTTTTGCACCCGGTATCATCCAATTGCCTTAAAGACAAAAAATTCTTCGTCAGCCCCTTCACATGTCTTACCTCCTGTATGGTGCGAATTGTGTCCTAAAACATTTTTATTTTGATAGTATCGTCCCCAGCGATTTTCAATGCACGATCATTTCCCATGAATACAAATCCTTATAAGATTGGTTCATACTGATTGAACCATTATCTCCAAGACATCACTTGCCACGTCGCTCCTGAATCCATAATCCACGTGTCACAATATTTATGTCTGTCTTTTGTAACTGTTGTTGGTTCGCTGAATAATATTTCACCATCGCCCGAAATACTAGCCACATTTCCTTGAAAACCCTTATCGATATTCGTACAATCTTTCTTGAAGTGCCTTTTACCACCACATTTAAAGTAGTAAATATTTTTCTTCTTATTTCTTGACTTTGATCTACATCGCCTTTGGCTTCCACTGGAGTCACGGTCTATAAATCTTCCTCTTATCATTGATAAAGCCTCTGTCCGCTTCGAAGTTACCAACCTATCTTCCTTATTCTTGCATCGACTTTCATCTTCGATAACACTTACTATGTTTCCAAAGAGAACGCACACTCTGAGAGCACTCAAATACTATGAGAGAAAGAGTTGAGAACGAGTTGAAAATTTTGGAAAGAGGGAAGGGAGCTCTATTTATAGTGTTATTTGAAAACGTGTCTTCTCGTCTGAATGCGTTGTCAAAATTTGATGCACAAATTATGACAACCAATACCTACAACAATAAATGTTGTATCTTCCACCGAACTCCGTTATTGGTGACAAAACACAATTTTTTTCTGCAGCAGTTGTTGTTTTTCTCAATTTATGTGTTGTCTATTGTTACAACAAAGTACTGAAGAGTTTTTCCCGCGAAAGATTGTGTTAAAGCCGTATATGTTACCAAATCACGGGACATATTTCAATAATCGTTTTGATTGATCAATTGTCGAGAAAGCTGATTTTTCTTGCTTTCGAAACCAAAAACAACAAAAATTTCGATTCTTGTCATGGCCTAGATTCATATGTTGCCTTTGGGATGTGCCTTGAACTGCATTTATTGTTTGGATGTGCTAAAACTCTTGGAATTTCACTACTCTATCCTCCTATAATCTGTTGAGTTTTAATGTCTTGTGATATTCGAAAGACTTGTAAAACGAGAAAAAAGGCTAATTCTTTTTTTTTGCCCTCGAGAGAAGGACATGTGTTGATTAATGTTACATACTATTCCTCAATGAGTCTAGTATCCTTGTTGCATTTCATGTAATCTTTTGATACAATCACAATAAAGGAAAAAACTAGTATACAATAATAAATAATGGTTTTCCATTTACGCATCATAATCAGTGTGTAATCACAAGTTACTGAGTTGGTGAGTCCGTTAATATATAATGCCATTGCATTTTTATTTTTCAACTGATAACTGATGATGAATATGAAATGAGTCCCACTTCCGTGTAAGATTTCACCTTTCCTCTGTTTCTCTTCTTGCTGCACGCTCGATATTCCCTATTCAATTCTTTGGGGTGAACGCTCGTGATCTTGTAATTTCCTTGTTCTTCAATTCAGATAGAATTTATTGTATACCCAAATAGCATATTCCCTTAAAATCAAGTTTTTGAAAATTCCATAATATCAACTCAAAGGTTTAGCCAGCTGAGGAGGCATACGAGAAGCATTGTGCTTTAAGATTTAGTTTATAATATTTTTCATAGGCCGTGACCATAATATTTTTCTAAAAAACAAGAGCAATGTTAATCGTTGGTTACTTTTAAGTATGAGGTTTTTTGGACTTCTAGTTTTTTGTAACCATTAAATACTATGGTGTTTGATTGGAGATAACCTATTCATAATTCCAAACATTAAGCCATATTTCTTAAATTTTGTGGATTACGGTTTAGTTTGCTTCTTTTATTTCGTATCGTACTCTTTTCAATAATTTCAAGTTTACTCAAAAAACTTGTTATTTGATTCGAATGCACCCTTCCATTGAATTTGAAAACTTGAGACTGGCACTGGGTTCACTTCAGCTCCTCCAAGGATCATTGAAGATTAATTGGAAATTCTTTTGCATGAATTATTGAGTGATAAATACCTGTACATTCTGAAAAACCTGCCACAGAAAATTACGCCCACTGTCACATGTATTGACCAGTTATTTTTTTGGAATCTTTATTGTAATATATTGCTTCTTTCGCATGTATTAGGCATTTCTCTGAAGTCTCAAGAGCTCACAGCAATATTCTTGACGGCCAGATTATGTTGTAGCTATATTATGGAGGGTGACATTCACACTCTTCTTGATTTTTCCACGCTCGTATCAACTTTGTGGGTTATCTACATGATAAGATTCAAGTTAAAGTCAACATATGTTTCCAACCTGGACAGCATGCCCTTATATTATGTGGTAAATGAAGTTTTTTTCAGCTCTATTTTTTAGCCATTTTTTTCATGCATGCTCATAGTTGTCTTAATAAGAAAATTGGTGCCTGGAAAGAGTTTAAATCCGTTCATGGTGCTGCATTAGACTAGTTAGAGAGCTTAACTGTAAATTGGATTCATTAAAATACTTGTACTTTCTACACCTCTTTAATAGGTGGCGCCGGCTGCAATTCTTGCCATCCTCATCCATCCTTTTACCCAACATTTACGTGTTGCTCGAATGCTTTGGGCATTTGCAGTGTATTTGGAATCAGTATCAGTTTTGCCGCAACTTCGGATGATACAGAACACCAAGGTTTAGCTTATTAGACCCTCTAGTTCATTATCTATTAACAGATCATACCGAGTGATGGACACTAATGTTATCTCTTGCTTTACTCAACTTCAATTCAGATGATCGAACCATTTACAGCCCATTACGTTTTCGCCCTTGGGGTTTCAAGATTTTTCGGATGTGCTCATTGGATCATTCAGGTACTTTATGTTTGGCGTTTCAGTGCCGTTTTTGTCTAATAATCCATTCGGTGAAACATCTATTGGAACAGTTTTATGACACAAGATAGGTATATCAACTCATTGATTAATTTCGATTTGTGTTGGCCATGTTTTCTTTATCAATTTCCGTTTAGGTGTATGATTCTGCTGGAAAGTATTTGTTCCTGGTTGGCGCAGCGTACGCTTGGGTTCCTATGGTGCTGTTAGCAGAAGTTGTTCAGACTTTTATCTTGGCAGATTTCTGTTACTACTACGTCAAGAGGTGAACCTCCCTTCACCTTGCACATACATGTTTGGGCTATCGGATCAGAACTCTTTGCTCGATTTCTATTGGATACGAGGCTTTGCTCTTGTCTTGGAATAAACATTTGATCTTCTAACTAGTGAAACCAACATACGTATAAGAGGAAATATCGGTTAATTCAGTTAAATCGAAATAATTTGTTCAGGGTTTTGTGCATTTATATTATATATGTTGTCTAACGAAGCTTAATCCCCTTTCCATTTTGCAGCGTGGTGAATGGTCGACTTTTGGTCAGCTTGCCTTCGCCTGTGTAAGAGCCGCGAGGTTTAATCTTAAGACTATAACAATGTAATGTCCCTTTTGTTTACTGACTTCCAATGTATCAAGCGTGAAACCAGTGGCATGGTTGGAATTGGGAATCATGTTTATTGAAGATTAAATTCTGATCATTTTTACTTTTCGATACGTACATATAAACTTGTTAAGATTGGAACTTAGACCTAACTCAACCTCAAAAGCTAGTTCAAGAGGTGAGGATTGTCCAAGCTCATATAAACAACTCCTAGATATTTTATCCAACCGAGCGTGAGAGGGTATGTTAATTATCCCACGTCGGTTGGATAAAATACCTGGGAGTTATTTATATGGGCTTGGACAATGCTCACCTCTTGAGTTAGTTTTTGAGGTTGAGTTAGATCTAAGTTCCAATCTTAACAAAATTCTAGATTAACACTATCTTTTATGTGCAAATAAGATAAACTCCGGGCCAAGGCCCTAGCTATAAGGGTTCTTTGTTGAATCAAGAAGACGTTCCTGTGGTCAATTTTTTAAAATGTTATAGTTTTATGTATAAAAGCTTAACAAAAAATAAATAAGATTTGAGTTTCAAAATTTGTTTTTATTAATTATATGTTTGTGTTTCTTATAATATGATATGATTCGGATCCATAACTTTATTGTTTTGGATGGATTTGATGAATTACGTTACGTCTATTAATTTTCTCATTCCATCGTCACATTATAAAAGTGAATACAAGTCAATTGATAATTAATTATTAATATTAGTTGAATAAAATATATGAATAAAAACATACTAATTGTCATTTAAGTACTTGTTCACGTAATTTTCACAAATTTAATACCCCATTCGTTTCGTATGATTGCAATCATTTCACATACACAAAATGAAATAAATAATTATTTTTTTTCACATTTTTTAATGAGGGTTTGTTTATATTTTCGAAATCTAACGTAATAATGATTAGACTGTCTTATATGTTTATATGTATAAGATGAATCATCCTGATTTAGATGATTTAATGTTTGGAATTAGACAAAAACTTGTGTGAGACGGTCTCACGGGTCGTATTTTGTAAGACGAATATCTTATTTGGGTCATCCATGAAAAATTATTACTTTTTATGCTAACAATATTACTTTTTATTGTAAGGGTTGTCCCGTCTCACAGATAAAGATTCGTGAGACCAATTGTCATTTCGTATTATTTTTTATATGAGTTCTGACAAATTTTATGATAATTAAATTTGTTACGGATAATTATTGGCAATTAATTAAAAAAATAAGCACACATTTATTTGTTTTGCGATGTGTCCTTTGCTCCGAAGAATGGCAATTAGGGGCACTATAATAATAAATAAATGCATATTCGTCCTCTCTCTCTCTCCCCTGTGTTTCCGCTCCTTGGCTTTGCGTTCTCCTAAACCCTAGATTCCACCACCTGAGCTACGGAAGTCCTCACAGAAAGTTTGAAGCGGTGAAAAGACTTGCAAGTCGAGAGACCCAAGTTGGTTCTCTCTCGAGACGAAAGCTCATTCGAGTCAGATTAGCTTACAGGTGTGACCCGATCCGATGATCTTTTAGTTGTTTACATGCTTCGTATTGTGTTCTGGAGTATACGTGCGAAGATGAATCCGTGAAGCTGCAGTTGTATGTGTACGCCTGTTTTTTCACTTGATTAGGTTTTTCGCACGTTTTGCTACAGAGATAGTTGATTTGGCGATGGCGGCGGATGCAGCAGCAGGCACGCAGACACCGGTTTCTGCTCAAGTTGTATGTTCTGTTACTTTTTTGGTCTTTTCTTTTCCTTTTGTGGTTTTTTTTGTGTGACTCGATTAAATTTCTGTTGGGCGTGTATAGGTTGGGAACGCATTTGTGCAGCAGTATTATCACATCTTGCATCATTCACCGGGGCTAGTTCACCGGTTTTACCAGGACACCAGCAAACTCGGGCGACCTGAGGGCGAAGGATCCTTGAGTGTTACCACTACTATGCAAGTAATCGTTCTTTCTGCATCGAAATCGTTGACGTGTCTTCTACTTTATCTTTAGTTTATTTTCCAAACTAACAAGGTGATGAGTGGTGGCTAAGCTAATGTTTATTAGATATGTAAGGCTTACTTTGTTGTCTGTTTGGTTGCTGAAATGACTATGATGAGAATATTTGAAGGGAGAAAGGAGCTTCTTAATTATTTGATTATTTATTATTTGCGTTGTTGAATGATCAAACTCATATGCCCAGGTTTTAAATGAATCGGTGCCATTTATTTTCTTGATTTTATAATGTAGTCTATGTTTTGTGTATGATGTGATTGCGCAGGCCATTAATGAGAAGATTGTTTCTCTCAACTATGGAGATTTCAAAGCTGAGATCAAATCCGTGGATGCACAAGAGTCCTTTGGTGGTGGTTTTCAGGTTCTTGTTACTGGTTATATGATAGGGAAGGACAACACTGTTCGCAATTTTGCCCAAACTTTCTTCCTCGCCCCACAAGAGAGAGGCTACTTTGTTTTGAACGATATGTTTCGATTTGTGGATAATGCTAAAGTGATCCCAGCAGTGGTCAATGACGATGAGGTGCCCATTAGAGCCGAGCCAGGTAACCATGACAGTCAATTGGTTATATTCCCGTTTGTCATTTTCTTCTACTTTTTAAAGTTGAAATAAGCTTTTTTTCTCTTTTTGTCGGCAGTATCTTCAGTTCAGGAGAACCATTCTTCCGAGCACAGTACACCTTCCGCTGATGAATCCATTGCAGAAGAAGTTTACGATCCACCGGATAATGGAGATGTGTCCGTTGTTGAAGATGAGATTCCCCTCAGTGAGGTTGTTGACCAAGCAAAGGATGATTCTCAGATTGTAGTCGAATCGAATGTTAAAAGTGAGGAAGTGATAAAGAAGTCCTATGCTTCTATTGTAAGTGGCCTTCGATAGTTTAAAAAATGATCCCTACTGTTATACATTATATGTTCCAACTGGTAGTTGTGTCAGTTTAAGCAACTTTTCCAATTATTGAGTTAATTTTATATCTGACCTGGTTTTGGTTCTTGTACTTAAGTTTATTTTGTTATTTCTGGATACTTGTGATGTGGTAGGTTTGGTTGTAGCTTTTGTCGTCACATTGTGACTTGTCTAATATTCACCCCTTCTATAATTCAGGTGATGGATCTCAAGGAAAGTGCTGCAACTTTCTCACCTCCACCATCTGCTCCTCGGAAAGCTTCACCGGTAAACGTGGAGCAAACGACCCCAACATTTACCCCAGCGAATGATGTGCCTGTTTCGAATGAGGAATCTGCCACTGATAATGAGAATAACCAAGAGGGTGAAGGTACGACATGCTAATGGATCTATATTATCTATTTCAAGAGTAATATTGTCATTTCGATACTTGTTTAACTATTATTTATAAAATTTTGGTTCTCCACTTTGTGCAGCTGATGGTTACTCAGTATACATAAAGGGCCTTCCAATGAACGCCACTGAAGCCTTACTTGAGGAAATATTCAAGAAATTTGGGACTATCAAGAGTGATGGAATTCAAGTTAGAAGCAACAGAGTATGTTCAGATATACCAATCTTTTCCTAAACGGACGAATGACATGATCGATGCTTCTTTTCCCTGTCGATAGCTCAATAACTAAAAGTTATTTTAACATATTGGCACAGCAACAAGGATTTTGTTTTGGATTTGTTGAATTTGAAGAGGCAAGTTCTGTGCAAAAAGCTCTCGAGGTATGTTTATTTTGTATTGATGAAAATTGGATCATTGTTCTATTTCCTGCTATGGGGGTGCAAAATTATGATTAATTGTGGGGAGAAAATTTTAAAATAATTTTTTTAATAAAGGTTTACTTTGTCCAATCACGTAAATGACCACTTCTTACCCTACCAAACTTCACTATTTATCACTGTAAAATTTTGTCCGTTTATCTCACCGACGCAATCAAACATACCCTATACTATCTAAATCTTTAATGATGCTTTGGGCATTGAGTTTCTTTAAGAACAAAAGAAAGTTGAATAATTTGATATTTTCTTATGGATACCCAATAAAATATTATGGAAGAAGTTGAGAATTCATGGGAAGTTAGAAAGAGAAAAGGATGAAACACGCAGATGAGTGTGAATTTAGCATGTACTCTGTATGGGTATGAGGGAACTCTTGGAATGCAACACTGACTCACTATAGACAAAAAAAAGCATAATTTTTTACCTTCATTTCACAATAGGACGTATAATTTCTGGAACTTCTTTTAAACTTTTGCTTATATTGAGACCTTGAAAATTCTGTAACTTCAGCAGCTGTTTGAGGTTATAAGCATTTATATGGAGAGGCTTTGAAAACCGTAAAAAAATTAACTCTATAATACTTGTGATATTTTAATGTGATATGTATCTCATCTGATAATTGTGTTCCTACCAGCGTTTGCAAAGGTGATGCAATATTACATAAGTGCTATTCAGCTTCTATGTGGCAAAAAAATACTTCATGGATACTTTGTGGCCCCTCTGCCCTTGTCTTTAAAACCTTTTTCGAAGTGGAGCATAGAATGAAAAAGGACATTTCAGTTTATACATTTCATTCAATTTTCTCTCAATCAGAGAAAATTTTGGACCCTGCAATTAGTTGAGGCTATAGTCATTTGCAGGAGAGCGGCTGTGTATAGCTTTCGTATTATGTCTTCTCTCAACCTTAAAAGTCTGGTGCATTGAAACCAATTTTTGTGATTGCCTCTTCCAAGTTTGAAATGCTGCCTAATTGGGAGATTCCCCACTTTTTCTGAAAAAAATAGCATGTCCGCAATTGAGCCCAGGTTGAGAAGTTCCATGTTTTTTTAGGCTAAGTAGTCACACTAATATTGCCCCTGATATTTGAGTTCAATTAATTTTGTTGTGGGATTGCATGTTTTTACTTGAGAAGTTTCGTGCTTTGTTGACATGACTTTAGACGTTCTATTTTTAAGTTGGGCTGTTTTATAAAAGACATGAAGTTTTAATTGTATGAGACTCCATGTAGGGATATGAAGATCTTATTGTGCAATTTGCTAATAAGTTCAACTGATGAAAATAGCAATTTCTGAGCTGGACATCCAATTTTGGAGCTAGAGTAAGAAATGAAGACTGGAATTTCAGGAAGTAACTTTAAACAGCAATAAACTAGGATTTGTGTTTGCATGCGCCTGAAAGTATTCCTTAGTTTTGTTATTTTTGTCATCTACCAGAAGCGAATTCTTGGTGATGTTGGTTGATTGTACTATTATGTTGAAGTTATCATCTAGCTTGCATTCCACAATTTGTGTTGATTCGATGAAAAATGATATTGGGTCTTTGGGGCTGGGATGGTTGTAGTTCTACTTCTGGCTGTGTTGTTCTCTCTCCTATGTTTCCATGAATCTGATTTACTGCTTTTTTTGCTGTTATCAAATTATCCTTTTGTAACAGGCTTCTCCGGTGACCATCAGTGGCCGCCAAGCATTTGTTGAGGAAAAGAGATCAACAAATTCTCGAGGTAAGTTAGATACTGTAGTTAACTTGTTAAGCATGCTCATAGTATTCAGGAATATTTTAAACTATGGATCAATCTACTTTGCTTATTCTATGGTGGTTCTTGCGGTTTTGTATTGTTAGTTTTTTTTCTATTTGTGGCTGGTTTTCTTTAGCGACTGTTGATTCTAAAGCTTGTTATTCATGGACAATGTCCATTACTTTCTTTTTTCGCCTGTAATTTTTATATTCTCCATAGGGAATTTCCGGGGGAGATTTCAAACTGGAAGGGGCTCTGGGTTCAGAAATGAGGGAGTCAGAGGGCGTGGATACTATGGAGGTGGAAGGGGTTACAACAGGGGTGATTTTAATGGCAGGAGTGATTTTGTGAACAGGGGTGGTAATCGTGGAGGATCTTCAAGTCACGACGGGTATGAGAGGTCTGATAATAGTTATGGCCATAGAGGCCGCATGAACCGTCCTGGTGGGATGGGCAATGGCAATGCTAACATGGCACCGCGAGTTCCTTCAACTTCTCGAGGAATTGTAGTTTAGAGGGTGGTGGTGAGTGAACGGTTTCATTTGGCATTTAATTCGATTTCTTGTAATTTTTACGTGGTTAGAAAATCTTTTGGGTCGACAATTTTGTTGCAACTCGAACGTCTCAAACTTCCGTCGGCTAACTAATTTGTTCATGTCACCCCATTTGTGGGTATAATAGTTAATTGTTAGATGAGATCAAGTAGGTTTTCTTTAGTAGCACATATTGGTGACGCCTAAGGTACGGAATTCTTCGTTCATTTTGTATTTGGTGAATTTATCTTCCGGCCTTATAAATTTTCAATTCATCACTTTTTTTCAGCCTTCGTCACTTGTTATTTAATTTCTACACCTACTTTTTGAATGTCACATTTTATTTGATTCCATTAGTAAATTGATGCTTAAACTTTTGAGTACAAGTCCAGCTACTACTGTATGCTAATGCTGCTGAGCAGAACAAATGGGCAAAAATTTATTGCCAAATTTTTCTTAGCTGAGTAACTGGAGTGGTTTAAAATCCATTTTAATGATTGAAATAAAGAGACAATATGATTGCTCAAAGATTTGACGCTATACTTTGGTCTTGAAAGCCACGATTGGTGTTAATATTGGAGAAATCTAGAACCCGAATATCTAACAGTTTCCACGAGCTGAGTTGGCATCTGATAACAGAAAGTTGGCATCAAGAATCCATTTTCTTGTTTTTTTTTTTTATTATTTTTTTATTATGAAATTGGGGCTCTAGGAAACAGAAAGTTCTTGCCTTTCAAGAGTCGTTACCCGTTTGAATTTGCACGAAAGATGGAGTTAATCAAGCCTTCACAAGTAAATATTCCGAATAAACATTCCCAGAAGCAATTCATGTGATACTATCACAATCAAAAGCCTGTTTAATTTTGATGGAATAACAGAACATACATATAAATCATTATATTTACCTGTTATACCGATTTAGTGAAAAGTAGAGACCTAGACGTGGAACCCAAGTGTCTAACTACACAAATCTGCTTTCCGAAGAACGTTCCCATGAGATATTTTTTTCTCAAATATAACAGAGGTAGTTGCACTAGTATCTGTCTCCACTATTATGCACCTTCTTGTTATTCTTGCTGACTCGATGCAACCATCCGAACCCTTTAACAGCCTTGGAAAACTTAACAAGATTAGGCTTCCCCACGCCTAAATTCATCTTCCCCGCTGACAATTTGATGGCTTGTCCTAAACTCATCTTCCCCGCTGACAATTTGATGGCTTGTAAGCAACACATATTGTCCTCCATCTCGTATTCATAGCCATACTCTTCATCGGATTCAAATCCGCTCTTCTTTTTACTAATCTTCTTCGACAGCTTCGGCTTGGTTGAATCTGTTTCGTATGTCTCCCACAACGAGTCCATTCCTTCACCGCCATCCACATTGTGTCGCTCCTCGAATAACATGCACGCCAACGTCCTTCTCCACTCCTTTTCCTTCCTCATGGATCCATAAGTCCCAACATTTGAACCCATTGTCGGAGAACTCTCGGCGCCGTTTTCGCAAGTATAATCATCATTAAAGTTTAGCCTTTGAGAATGTTCTTTGACTTTGGGTGTATGCTCTTTTCTCCATTTAGTGGTGTTCACATTTATCTTATCAGCTGCTGCCCGGGATGCATTTCCCAGAGGTGACAACCCAATCTGTTTTTCTCCTATTTTTTCGGTTTCATTGTTCACTAGTGGATCAACTTTCTTCTCATCCAATCTTGGATTCATGCTTTCAAATTCATCAAACAATTCCAAGAAACTCTCCAATCTCTTCTCTTCCATCTCAGCACCAAGAATTGAACTTTCTTTTAACTTATCAGCAGTGAGAAGCTCATATTTTTTAAGGTTGAGGTCTACATCCAATGAACCTTCTTTAACACTTGATTGTAATCCTTGCAAAGGATTTTCTCCTGATTTTTCCTCCATAACCTGACCAACTTGGTTTCCTTCAACTCCCATCACTGCAGGGCCAAACAAAATTCTATACATTTCAAGATCCTCCAAACAGCCGAACCCTTCATTTTCAACTTCTTTCTTGGACTGCAGCCTTTCTAAAACAGACCTACAAGCAATCTGCAGATAGCCAACCCAGCTTTGACCAAATTCAGTTGAGAAACTATCATGAACAAGGCCAGCAAGAACAGCAAAGAGGACAAGGAAAGTGGTAATGAAAAGAGGGTAGACAAAAGACACAAGTTTAAGAATGTAAGGTAAGAAGAAAACGAAGTAAGAAAAGTAGAGTGGATGAGAAAGAATGACAGAACAAAATAAAACCAAGTCAGAGAATAAAAGCGTGAAAATTTTAATCTTGGAATCGCACAACTCAGACATTTATGTCTCTGTCTGTTTACTTAGTCTATGGACCTTGAAAAATGGGAGATGGTGATGAAGGGAGTGTGCAAGTGATTATAGAACGGAATGCGGCGTGAACAAAGGAGCAAGAATAGGAGAAATATATCATTTTCTTTGGAAAACTTTTTCTTTTTCCTAACTAATTTCTCCGATGCACATGCTATTAAACACATTATCCATCTCTTACTAAATGGACAAATAAATCCCTTTTGTCCGATTACTTTTTATGTATCGTCTTTATGGATTCTTTACTCCATGCTTATAAATTGGAAAGATAATTGAAAAGTATTAATTCATTATTAAGATGTTTTTTGCCATTAATATTTGTGTATTATACATTGTGAAGACCACAGTTATATAAAGTAAGGACTAAATGGTCCCAAGGAGTAGGCTTGGAGGGTAGACATGGTGAGCACGAGATCAGGGGTTTAAATATTTCTTCGTCTCTGCCATCCCAGCTTTGAACTTATTAAAGCTGTCTTAGTGTAGTTTACTTGGTCAACGTGGTTTATAAGTTAATGTGTTGATCATTTAAGTTTACCTAAAGCGTACTAAAGATAAATACAGTACGTTTTCAAAGTCTAAATAGGTTTTTTTAAATAAATTATGAAGTGGGTGTGATTTTATCTGTAAAATCTTGAACTGTTTTTAATATTGATAATGAAACAGGAGTTAACAAAAAGTGAAATGCAAATACTTGTAATTTATGTTCATTTCTGTGACGTAATTATTGATTCCCCAACAATACGTTAGATTATTTCCCAATGATTGAACCAAGTTGCAAATTATAAAAATCGAATTAGTACTCTTCATACATTAGACGATTTATCAAAAAGCTGCCAGCAATATTTTGGTGTATAACAAAATGTTGTCCCAACCATGATTTCAACCCAGTAGGTATGGCTAACTATTTCAAAACATGGAATAAAATCTGTTTTGCTATTCCAATTATTAATGAAATCGTTAATTGTCATGTGCATTGTTGAAATTATTTAATGGAAATGAAAGTAAAATTGTTTAAATACATGAAAGTCTAATAAACCAAGCTGTTCATTTAAAATATATATTTTCCAATTCTCCTACAGTTTTGATATGCTGCATACCTACCGTGCACACCTATGTGAGCACCNGTGATTTATTGCCTCTGCTAACCTACTTCAACGACAATGGTAAAATAATTAATGAAATTGACATTTCACCACTTTAGCTCAACCTATTTAATGGTGAGCCAGTTTCCAAATAAGCTTTAGAGGTCATAAAACCCTAAATATTAATACAAATAGAAAAACAAATAGGATAGGTTTCCTGAAATTTGAGCACTAATGTACCATATCCTATCATAAATTCGAAGTTAAGTGTGTTTAGACGAGATCAATACTTAGAAAGATGACTATCTGAGAAGTTCTCGCGTTGCACCATTAAAAAAATTCTAAAAAAAGACTGGTCTTTTAAAAGATTTCATTCTTGAATTTATTTATTTATATTATTTACATCATATTTTAAACTGACAATTTTCACTATACAAAACTAGTCTAATCGAACTTACTCGAGACATGTATGCTCCATCTACCATCTTTATTAGCATTAAAAACAATATAGTAAATGTTTGATATCTAAACCGTTACGTGACCTTAAAAAATTAATTAATATGTGTTACAAAACCTATTAGCTAGTAAAGATAAATATAATGATTATGGTTAAGTCTCTTGTGAGACGGTCTCATAAAAATCTTTATCTTTGAGACGGGTCAACCCTACCGATATTCACAATAAAAAGTAATACTCTTAGCATAAAAAGTATTACTTTTTCATGGATGTCCCAAATAAGGGATCTGTCTCACAAAATACGATCTGTGAAACCGTCTCACACAAGTTTTTGTCTTAATAGTATAGAAAGAAACACTTAATTCTTTAGAAATTAATAGAAAAAAACATTTTTCATTATTTTTAACTTTATCTCAAGCCACAAAGTTTTATATCCAAATTAAAAATATATTTTTAAAAGTCCAACAAAGTCAAAATGACACTTTATTGGCCATAAATTTGGTACGACATCATGAGTGCAATTTCTTGGATCCCATTCCACAATTCGCATACTTCATACTAACTAATATATTTTATATTAATTAAAACAAACAATCATATCCAACCGAATCGCAACTAACCAATGAAGAAAAAATAATACATCTTAACCATGTCACATGATCCAACCATTGTTTTAAAAGATGTCACTTAGGCGTTTCACTCATCGTCTCGATTTTTAAAAGCTGTCTAGACGCTTGTTTGATGTAATATATAGAATTTGTTAAATTTTTTATATTTTTTAAAAATGATTGTTTGTCATTTAATCAATTTGTATCGTATAAAGAAGAAGAATATATCATTCATTTTGAATTAGATATAAATGAATATTGAAGAAATATGAAGATAAACAATAAAAATTAGATATTTATGTAAAATAAAAAATAAAAACCACCTAGGTGACCGCCTAAGCATTTAACGTAAGCAATGGACGGCCGCGGGTCAATCGTCTACAATTGTTTAGAACACTTGATCCAACTGTTTTATTTTATTATTGACTAAATATATTAATTTCATTATTACACGACGCTAGAATTATGAAATTGCATACGCAAACTTAATTAGGATTATCTTTGTTAAAGTTGAGAAAAATCATTTATTACTCATATAAAAATAAAAAAAGCATAAAATTCCCTATGTAAAATAAATAATAATTTGTAACTGTGTTTTTCGAATTTGAACATAAAACCATTAACTTTCATGCTATTTTTTTTACCAGAATGTCGACAATATATCGTAAAATGATAACATGAATAACATACAATTTATAATATAAAAAAAATGTAACATGAAATCATTAATTTCAACAAGATAAAGTGAATGGACTCGAAACAGGAGTTTGATCGATATTTGCATGATCACATGGGGAACCACTCAATTACTACTTCATCATGCATGCATGCATGCTCTCCCCAAACTTTTCAAATCCGTCAAAATTGTTGCATAAAAAGGTGAAAATTCAACCACCAATGGGTAAAGGTATACCAAATTTTACCCTTTAATAATTCCACGTGTAATTAATGCTAGTTAATTCATCTTCCTCCGCCACAAAATGACCAATATTTGGTGATCATTTGAATGAATAGTCTATAATTAATGTTTTATTTGTCTCCGTTCTTCAATTTACCCATATCTTATTGAGAGAGAGAAGCACGTAATCGTGAACATGATCTTGTAGTGGACCAACGTCCTAAACCCATTTCAAATTAGCAAACAATTTGGGTTGGGAGTTGACCACAATTATTAGTATACGATTTGGTTCAGAGGCTGAAGCTTACCTTAATGGGTTTGGTCCATTTGGGCCAACTAGCATTCCAAATAAATTTTTCAAAAAAGTCGATTTGAACTGAGAACAGGATTTGATCGTGTTTGGAACTTATCAATGCAGATACAGTGAGGAGTTCTCATAAATAATATTCAGGATTATCATCAAAAGAGTTGGCAATTTTCTTCTACGTACGTTTATGAAGTAGCTAGAAATAAGCTTTTAGATCTCTTCTTGTTGGCAGTTCCATCTTCAGTTCAGGAGAACCATATATTTCCGAGCACAGTACGCCTTCTGCAGACGAATCCGTTGTAGAAGAAGTGTGCAATCCACCATCTGCTTAATGAGATCATTACAATTTTAGTTTTGTAAGTTGGTCTGTTTTGACTTTTAGTTATTTAACTTGTTAAAGTTTATTTTTCATACATTACCAGCTTAAGGTCTAGAAAGGTCATCCTAAGATCATTATCCTAGGCTTTACTTGGATGGATGAGATTTCATTTGATTTGATTAAAATGGTATGATTATTAAAATTTTTGAGTTGGACGTGGAATAGTAATGGATAAATAATAATATATTTAATTTGGACGATTGACTAAATTTGAGATAAAATAGTAAATTGTAATTTGCATATCTTTTTAATAATTAGTGAATGTAAATAAAAGTTATATAGTAATTAAAGATTATATTGTAATATTATACATATGCGATGATTTGATTGATGTATGATAAATATTATAATTATAACAAAACATTTGATCGGACGAGATAAAAAATTTATCCCATTCAATCAAACGAACTAAATGAGCCCTTCATGAAGAATATTATGAATATTACAAGCATGATATGCATTTATGCTACCATATAAATTATGAAAATTGCACGCCAAGAGTATTTTCTGCCTCGATCATCTTCTATAAAATGCATAAAAGTCCCTCTCCTCTATATTCAAATAATATTATATTGAGTTGGAATCATAAGTACTAAGTTAAAGATAAATGAAGTTCCTAATTTCTTTTGTGCTCATCGCTCTCGCTGTTGCGCTAGGAATTTCAATAATTGCTGGTTTATTGTATTGTATTGCTAATCGGATGAAAGTGGATGAGAAGAAGAAGAAAGGACAGAAAGAAGACGACGACGACGACGACGACGTATAAGAATAATTTAAATGAAACTGAATATTAGCTGCCCTTGGTTTATGTTGATTTTCTTCAAAAGTGGTTTGAAATAATTATAAATCTATAAATAATACAATTTGTAAGTTTATATGTTATCCAGTAGTTTCATGTCTTTCCACTCTACTTGTTTAGTTTGTACGACAGATAATACTATATTGGGAGTGTATTTTCAAATTAGCATCGGTTAGTATTTAATTATAGGCAAATTTTGTGTCAGACAGTCTCACGGATCGTATTTTGTGAGACGGGTCTCTTATTTGGGTTATCCATGAAAAAGTATTACTTTTTTTGCTAAGAGTATTACTTTTTATTGTGAATATCGGTAGGGTTGACCCGTCTCAATATAAAGATTCGTGAGACCGACTCTTAATTATATATTTGTTATTTTATTTTTCAAAACAATTTTTTTTATTAATTGATTAATTTGTTATGAAGAATTGCGGGTATGTAATTTTTTAGTGATTTGTTATATGTATATAATCCAATATTTTTTATTGAACACTCGCTATAAAATTTCTAAAAAGCGAGAAACGTAAACAAATTTAAAAGTTTAAAAACGTTCTAAGTGTTTACTAAGTTTTTTTAATTATTATAAGTCCAACAATAAATAAAAGGATATCGATAGCATAAATTTAAAAGTCTAAAGAACATAAAATTATTAAAATTGCAATCATTAATAGTATCCTACAAATCAACAAAATAATATAATAAAAATAACATCATTATCAATTAGTGTGCCTATTTATACTCACGATTTTTTATTTAATATTTATATATTTTTATAAAAACATATTCATTAAAAAAATGAAAAAATAAGATGTTTAATCTAGCTTAAGAGAGTTTTTTTTTATAACACTGGTTATTAGCCTATCGCTTGACTTGATATAACTGAGGTTATAGTAAAAATTTAAATTGTTTTTTATCTTTAAACTCGTGTTAAATCCGCTTAAAATTTATAATGATTGATCGTGACACTTCACGCTTTTTGGAACCATAAGTAAAATTATATGCGACTATAATTCCGAATATATATATATGTATATATAGACAAACACTCCATAGAGTAAAATGAAAGAGAAACCAATTAAGCTAATCTTCAAAAAATAGTTATTTTACATTAATATGTCTGATTAAGTCTTCATTAATTGTGCCATAGTGTAACATACACATTTAAAGCTATATTAAAATCCTGTAGATCATAACTTGATTTGGAAAAATAAGGCTTGGATTATAAAAATAANCCAAAATTTGATAATGAATAAATTTAACAATGTAATTAATTCCACGCTTAATTAATATAAAAAAGAAAACGTTATCGCAATTATGTTAATCCTAGATTTCATCAACCTATTCTTCTCATTCATGCAATGGGACAATACCATTTAACTTACACCGGCCACCGCCCATCGCGGATGCCGTTTTCATGGCCTGCAGTCTTCTTCCTCCTCCTCCTCTCCTCATCTGATGGAGCGGTGTACTACAATTACAGGAGCATTCACGACATAAGTTCCCCGATACGTGCCGGGCAGACAACGTGGGGCCTTAGCAATGGTCTGAAGGGAACGTTCCTGAATGAAACCTTAAAAATAGTGAAAATGAGCACTCACATGGGAACCCACGTAGATTCTCCTGCTCATGCATACCAGAAAATGTTCAAGGGGCATGATGTTGCCACACTCAATATTCACACTCTCAACGGTATCAGAATAATAATAATAATAATAAGATCTTATATATATATATATAAATTCCGAATTGTTGGGATGTTTTCAAATATGTAATATTATACTTTAAAAAGAGTACATTCTACTATTTATTGACAGGTCCGGTCTTGTTAGTTGATGTTCCTGGAAAGAAGAACATAACAGGTACTTGTGTCAAAAACCTATATCCAATTTGATTATTTGTGTAGTTTTTTTCCCTAAAACAACGCTTGTGTTCGATAATACTTTACTCAGGTGTTGTTTTGAAGTCGTTGAAGCTTCCGAAAGGACTGAAACGTGTAATTTTCAAGACAGATAACACTCGTAGGTATAGATCCATGCAATTATGATATTTAACCAATACAAATTTTGCAAGCATTGATATTAAATATAGACACAGTTGAAAATTAACTCATGATGATGTATTTATAAAATTTTCAAAATGGAGATTAATATTTTCATGAAAGAAAACTTACTCAGATATGTTTTCGAATATATAATTCTTTAATATTATTTAGACATCTGCTTTTCAAATAATTATCAGAACTTAAAAGATGTCCTTTGCTTAAGTAATTAAGATATGTTGTACTCAAAAAAAAAAATGTATGATATGTTATCAATAACTAATTAATACTGAATATGTACTTTAACAAATAAAATTATTAAATATTTTCAAAATTTTATTTTTCCAAATCTTTTTCGAAACATTTTGTGTTGTCCGGGACGTGATTTTCTAATACATAATCGAATATTATTTTGTTTTTTTTTTCCCTTTGTTTGTATATAGGGGCCTTATGCGAAGGAAGGAATTTGAATTGGGGTATGTCGGATTGGAGCCCGATGGAGCAAATTGGCTAATTGAACATACAGAAATCAAACTCATTGGCAAGTAAAAATAAATATTTTTTTATGTTTTTATTAAGAATGTGATTATCGTTTATACTGAGATATAAGATGAAATGTTGAATTTAATCAACATAAAACGTTAATTGTAGGAATGGATTACTTATCAGTTGCTGCCTCAAGCAAAACAGTGGAAGTGCATAAGATTTTGCTGAATAAAGGGGTAATATTTTCATCTGTACGTATTTATGAATTAAGTTTGGTCTTTTTGTGAAGATTTTTCATTCTTTTCGAATCTACTTAAATATGCTAAAAATTGAGCAAAACCCTTTATTTTAATGTTTAAAAATCTACTTATATATATAGGATGTAATCCCTTTGGAGGGGCTGGATTTGAAAGAAATCGCTGCTGGAAAATACGCACTACAATGCTTACCTATGAAGATCCCCGGGGCTGATGGAGCCCCGACGAGATGCGTCCTTCTTGAGTGATAACCGTGATTGATCGAAATGCAACTTGTTTTGTGAATGTCTTCCACAAATTAAAATGTAGCAAACATACGAAATTTTTTATCTCGACTGTCATTTCTCTTATAATTTTCGCGATCTATTGGTCAAACTATACGAAAAAGAAATTATATTTCTCATCATATCGCGAAGAATCAAACACAAAAAATATCCAGTAGCACATAATTAATAGTGAAATTACTAATCTTACGAGGCAACAATGCAACCTTTTGCCAGCTTTAATAGAACGTAGGTTTTCAAGTATCCCTCTGTCCAACATTTTCTGCAGCGATTCTGGCATCAATAATACTGTCAAGCTGGTTATATACTCGTCAGCATTGTTGTTCATTGATGCCGGACAAAACTGGTACTTACAAATTGCAACATCAATCCAAAAATGATCCATCTTTTTGAAAATGTGCATCCACCCCTCCTATCTGGACGCGGGGATGCATGCTGAACTCTCTCCAGACCTTCAAAACAAGGCTATGATGTAAGAAAAAATTGAATGCCCATATCAAGATAAACAAAAGAGAAACTGTGTTGACAACGGCAATCAGGGACGGAGCCACCCCAAAGGCTGAGGTGGGCTCTAGCCCAGTCTACATTTTTTGACCTAGTGAAAAATATGGATTGAGTTTTCTTTTTTAAAAAATTTTAGCCTTGCATTTTCAATTTTTAGCCTATTTCCAGAGGGTTTTCTTTCACAGTCGTCACCGAAAATGGAAACAAGAGGATGAGAGCTGCAAGTCTTCTACTAGTTGGAAATTTCACGTGAAGCCTGTTGTTCCCCCCGCAACCTTTGTTGGCTCAGAAGTCAGGTTTGTTCCATCTCAACACTCTTCCAAAAAATGTTCCCCCACAGCCTAGGATCAAAATATTTTCTGGCTACGTCCCTGACGGCAATGATCGTAGTCTGAATTTTGGACTAACGGTGCATGTGTTGTCTCGACTTTAGACTTTTGATACGCTCATGTGCCTTTCTTTTTTGACTCTCAAGCTTCCTAATCTTACTCATTAATCGTATGAAAATGCCTATATATAGCAGCGTTTGATGTCTCTATGCATACAACTCGTACAATCCATAAGGACAATATTACACAATCTACATATGATTGTAGTGCTTAAAAGGATTCAAATCAGAAGAAAACATGATACTTACAAATTATTAAATGGTTGGAGGTATTATTCGATTCACTTTCGGATATTTGTTTATCATGTCCATCAATGTGTAGAAACATGATTTTTGAGAAAAACTCTAATATTTGATATCAAAGGCATGATACATCTGTCTTGAATATATTTGTTTTCTTTTTCTGAAAATCCAATATCATAAACTTTTAAGAAACTTTATTTATGGAAATTCATGTAAGAAACGTGAAGTTTGAAGTTTGAATATCATAATATTAAGAAATTTATCTTAGAATTTATTGTAAGTATGAAATGTACTCAGTAATTGCAAGACAACTAGCATTTTTGTTATTATTGTTTTATGTTATAAAAAGGACAATAAAGCTAGGTGCACAACCTATTTGACAATTGGATGGAATTGAGTATGTGAATTGGTATGTGAATTGATAATTTTGACATCATAAAACTGTCGGCTAATTGTTTGAAGTTTCTCAAACTTAACTAATTTTATATTATAAAATTTGATAAAGATAAAGCTATTTGCATTTTGAAAACTAAAATTGTGCTATTAATCGGACTATGGTACCAACTTGATTGGAAATTAAATCCAAATTTTGGAATTTTGGCTATTCCAAAAAAAAATAAAAAATTTAATTTGGAAACAATTTTCAAATTAATAAATTTTGACTTGGAATTATATTTTAAAATTTTCAAGTTCAATGCAATTTCGAACATAGGTTTAGAAATTATTTTTGCATGATAGATATTATGGAAGATATCAAGTAAAAATGTGAATATAAAGTCATTTAATGAAAAATTTTGATTTATAAAGATTCACATAAATATAAATAATTAAGTTGAATAATAATTATTAAGTGACATAAGAAAGAATAAACTAAGGAAGTTCTTCACATACTAGTTTGTTGATGCTAGGTCTTAGAGCCCATTAGTCTTCATGAGAACGTTGTTTTGTCTAGGAGTTTGGTTTTTAAAAAAGCTTTCACCCTATTAATATTTCCTAAGAATATTCTAATAAAGTGTTAATTGTGTCACTAAATAATTTTTATATAAATAATTAAATAAGGCCAGAATTTTATCCAGTGAACCGTGTAATTTTAGATAATTAAGGTTTAGTCACAATTTTATTTATGCAAAATTATACATTACGTGGGTTGAATATCACATGAAGGACATTTATTAATAAAACCAAAATTTATATCTAGTGAGCCGTGTAATTTTAGATAATTACTTTTTAGCTACAACCCTTTTAATTATGAAATATTATACATTATATGAGTTGAGGATCACATGATAGACATTTATAAATATTTAAATTTTTTTGACTTAATGTCTTAATGATTCGTATAATTTAAATTTATTAAAGAATAGTCATAACATTTTTAATTTTGAATAACATTTAATTGTAACAAAATAAATTACATAAAATTATTCATAATTTTGGAAATACTTGGATATGAATAATTATGAAGAATAAATATTTTATGCATAAAGAATTCAATATTCTAGTGATTCGTATAATTTTAATTAATTGAAGAGTAGCACAACATCTTTAATTGAATTAAAATTATACATAAATTCTGATAATCACATTTGGTTATAAGGGACGTAAATTGTAATTAATTATGTTTGAAAAAGTGAAATTTATCCCACAAAAAAATTTAGTTATGTTAAATACAATTAATTAGGATACAATATTGAAGTATTTTCTTTAACTTACCCATAGATATTAAGAATGAAATATAATTCAATAATTATATCATTAAGTTCATAGATCTTATTAAATTAAAAATTTAGCATACATGCGATTTTAATGTCAATTATCCATATATATAGCTTGGTTTACATGGATAAAATATGACATATGGTTTAATGTTTCATTTGATAACATTAGCATGTATTAATTAATTTTGCAACATATTGTTCTGTTATTGACTAATATTAATTCCTAAGATTCAAGATTATAGTTAAAGCAGCAAGCGTTCGGTCTTACAATTGATATCAGAGCCAATGTCATATGTTCGATCCTCATTTATTATAAAGAGTGTATTTATTAGAAGAGAGAATGTTGAGATGCAATAATTGTACCTATTGAGTAGAGCGATCGAACAATGATGCTTAGACTACTATGCGATTTAAAAAAATTGAGTTTCATCGTTATCACTAGCTATAACTTTTGGTAAAACACCTACACTATTGTATGATGCATTTTAAGGAGTTTCATTTGGACTTGGAATTGTGAATTTTATGTCTAAATCATTGAGATTATATTACGACAATTTAGTTATAATCTTTATGATTAAAGCGACTGTCGAGTTAAGTATATCGAAAGACATGCATTAAGATGTTTAAGGATTATATGGTAATTAATATTAGACTTGGTTCCATAATGATTTTATGGTATATATATTTGATTTTGATTTATGAAACTCATTCAATTATAATATTTCTCATATTCAGTTATATACATATTGAGTTATCTTGAAAAAATATTAATAAATTTAGATCTCGAATAAATATATAGTTTATTCATCAAATTATACAAATTTGAAAAACATAATGCATTGTGAAATATGAAAGATAATATTCTCTCTTAGAAGACATATCGCCATGATTCATGTATTTTTTCTTCTTCTTTGGTGAATGATGTATATGAACCAAGTAAAAGAATGTAAGAAATATTTGGATTTGAACAAATTATATTGTGGCTCATATCAAGATGAACAAAAAGAAAATTGTGTTGATAGCGACGACAGCCATAGTCTGAATTTTAGACTAACAGTGCATGATATCGTAACTTTAGGCTGTTGTGACACGCATGCGCCCCTGCCCCTTCTTTTTGACTCTCAAGCTCCTCAATCTTACTCATTGATGGTATAAAAACGTCTATAAATAGCAGAATTTGAAATCCATAACCATACAATCCATAAAAACAATATTACAACATCAACGAGGGTTGGAGTGTTCAGAAAACTTCAAATCAGATAAAAACATAATACTTACAAATTATTCAATTGATAGAGATAATACTCGATCCACTTTCATATATTTGTTTATTATTATGTTCATCGATGGGTAGAAACACGATTTTTTAGAAAAACTCCTACATAAGATGCATCTTGGCAAATCAAGTTATCAGATTCATTTATTTAACATATGCAGATGGCGGACTCCGTAAAAAAATGACAAACCAGCATGTGCTTCCTACAAGAGCCGATGAGATGGCAAGGGACTGGCTACGGTCGGTAAGAAATGTTGACTGTTGAATTTCAATATATATGCCACCAAAATACAGAAGTGCCTCTTATAAAGAGCAATCATAATGCATCATCGCTTTGTTGGACCATATATTGTCATAGAATCTTCGTAGGAAGTCTCCTCAACGATTTCAGCGAATAATAGGATCAGAACCATAACTTAACTCAACAGGCTGCACGCTGCATAGGGAAATAAGAATAAAATGTTATCATATACTAGTTCTTAAATAATGAGTAGAATGATTGACATTAATAAGTTCAGAACTAGAGCCACACTAGATCGAGTTTTATGTAAGGTAAAACTCAATCAACATTTATGTCATTTGTATGTTTAATGCATCGATAATTAGTTCATCATATGACTATCAAAAGCATTGGAAAGCATACCTTTGCCTAACTTTGAACATTCCTGTTCCAATTTGTATAGGTATTCCCATAATGATGCGTTCACTAATTCCTTCAATCCTATCAACCCTCCCATTCACAGAAGCATTAAAAAGGAGATCTGCGGTCTTCTCGAATGAAGCCAGCATTAGAACACTGTCATTCAGTTTTCCCACCCCATGTCTTGTTATTCCCAAAACTTCACCCTGAAAAGATGGTTATGCATGATTGAGCAGGCGATAATATGAAGTTTAACATCAAAAGTTACAGAAATATCAGTCAGAATCTTCTTTGTTGTCAACGAAACCTAATAGACGTAGCAAAGGGCCTGCTCTACAAACTAATTTTCCAGACAACTCAAAATCACAGTATTAAATAACAAAATGTAGAAGGGAATAAACGGATTCAACAATCTGAGTATTTCTACTCAGCCAAGGAAATAAAAATTACGATATTCTGTTGCCCCAGCAACCGCTAGCCAATATCTGAAAGTGTGCTTGAATGAATCTCCTCCAACAAACTCTCCCCCTTATATTTTCAGCCCACTATTTTTTCAAGGCCCGACATGCTTGAGCCCATAACAGTCCGACTAATTGCCTACAACATTTACTTAAGGTTGCCATTTTCATGGTTGACATATGCATAACAAGAAAAGATTTGGTTGACATATGCATAATTTGAAAAGATTTGAAAAAACACACATTTTAGATTCATTCCCGATGCTCATTGATTATGTGATATGGTAACTTTCTCACTCTATCCTCTTGGTCAAAACTCTTGCTTTTCTCCTCACACATGCATCCAGGGATGTACAAATAAATTTCATAATCATGTAAGGTTGCTTCACATTGAAATGAATCATACAATTGTATAAAGTTAGCTTCACCCAACTCGAGCATATACTTAAAAGAAAATGTGAAACTTATAGAATAGAAATTGTAACAATTGATGGTCAACTAGGTAGTGGTTGTCCGCATTAGATGCAGTAAGGTCAGAGTTGGACAACTGCAGTCCCAAAGACCATAAACCAGCAAATATCAAATTCTGAAAAATGAAATTACCTTGGATGTCATTAAATCAGCCAAAAGCATCATGTGACGCGTGTCTATGCTCATTCCATGACTTGACATGGTTAATTGTATCTCATCAATAATTGACTTTCTCGCAGCTTCAATTCCAAGTGTCTTACCTACTTCAATAATGTGATTACTCGTAGTTTTACACCCATCAACTCCTTGAATGCCCATGACAGATAGCAATCCAGTCCTGCACGCCAAAACAATAGCAAAACAACTCACCAACATAATCATGCCATGAATGCTCTTAGCTGTATAAACCATTGAAAGGCTTGCCCCTGCACCAACAAGATCCACTCATGACATACTGCTTATGTCTACCTTCACAATTTATAATGTTACAAGAAACATTGCAAAACCCAGTTGAAAAACTAGTGTATGTATTTGTTCTCAATAAGTCATATTCAAATAAGTTGACAATACATGTAAAAGCCCAATCCTTGTAATTAAATACTAACCGCGTGATGTTTTACTTTCACATGATAATTTGCAAACACTGTACATGGTATATGTAGGTGTACGTACGGCAACTGGTGCCTGGAACACTGGTGGAACATAGAATGTATGCTGAATAATGAAAAAACCCAAATATAAAACTAACACATTTTCATCATTTTTTTTCTCAAAAGTTTGATCATATTTTTGAGCCTAGAACACTAGTGGAAACTAGAATGTATGCTGAATAACGAAAGCATCCAGACAGAATAATAACATATTTTCATCATAATTCTTGAGCATAGATGAATGAAAAATCCACTAAGATCCTAAAGAAACATACCCTTCAACAAGTAAATCAAAAGTTTCCTTTCCATTTTCCACTGTTTTCTTTATTATAGCACGTTCAACCGAATTGATTCCCTGCCATAGAACAGCAATACACATTAGCATTTTGGAGGATTATTCAGAATGAAAATTTAAAGTCTAACCTTCACAACTACTTTGGAGAGCTTTTTCAGAAGCCCTCGGAGTTCAAATTGAAGTGCACTTCTATCAGCATGCAGAACCACTTCCAGTTTCTTGGGATTCAAAACCTTAACTTGCTGCGGCAAACATTAGTATCAGTGAAAGTAAAGCTTCTAGACGAACACAAACAAAAGGATTGATTAGTGAGGCACATTCATACCTGCTCCTTCAATTTCATTTTCGGGGTACGTAGAATTGATTCTTTTACAGTATATGCATCAATGGATAGTTGTGAATCTTGTAATCTTTTCATATCAAGTGTTATAACTACGGATGCCTGTCTTGATGCTTGAGACGTCTTAATACTTCTAGCTACCTACGGAGTAAAGATATGACTCCATCAATGGACCAGCTTGATACTTTGCAATCACATAAAGTCACAAATCAAGGAAAATTGATGGAGTTGCATAAGCCAAATTTCAAAGAACACTGAAGTCGGAAGAAAACCTTGACTGTTCAGAAAGCATTTGATGTTTGATGGTAGCAAACTGGCATTGCACAAATTTTAAGCCAACTATTATCATTATAGGAGACAACTCCAAATGCATGTGCTTAATTGAAGTTATCAGAACAATGGCAACATGATGCAAACATAACCTGCAACAGGACCTTTACCATACAAAATCACCATCATCTAAAGACAACAATTCAAATTCCATGTCCGAATTATTTAATAGCGTTACAAAAAAATTCCCCATGCATTTCCAATTAAATTCTGACGGATGATCTCCATTATGTGCCACTGCATAATCCTCAATTAATATGGATGAAGATTACCTGCTCTAAAAGTGTTTTCTCAATACGACCCTTTACTATTCTTGCACTGATCTCGTTGTCCACATACTCAAGTCTAGCAGATATAATTGGAGTGCTGATCGTTTTAGCAGCATTCGTTATTTCTAATATCCGAGGAACCCCAAGGGTAACATCTATGATAAAATTAAGGTTAACCTACCTGAAAAAACAATAAAAAGGAAGATAATGTTAGTTGATCATTTTATCTGAAAGGATACTCATGCTGGCAACTCCAGCAAAGTGGAAAGTTTTCAATGTCATCTGTGTTCCTGGCTCTCCTATACTCTGAGCTCCAATTGCACCAATTGCAGTCCCCGATTCGATTTTCTTCGAATGATAACGAGAGATGCAGGTTTCTAAGAATACCTAAAGATTTATGGAAAAATTACTGCTTTAAGATCCATGCATGAAGGAGTGTGTTAGATCCGTATAGATGAATAAATGCACAAATATAGAATAAAAAACAATTTATTAATAATAAGAATACTAATAAGTCTAAACACCATAATTTTCAAAGCCTTTTTATGTCAAGCACAAAACAATTCCAAATAATGTCAAAAAATTTCATGGTTCAAAAGGTCAGAAAAACATCACCAAACTCAAAAGGTCCAATTTGAGTAAACCATATTGTCCCAATCTTGTTTAATGGCCACTACAGCCCACTACAGATTATGTTTTCTCTAGCTTTTGAAATAGCCACCGTAAACCAAAAAGTTATACACACACAGTCGCATCAAATCTACGAATTTCATCTCCCTTGCAAAGCTTAATTATTCGGTTCATTGACTAAATACTATAGAGACAATTACAAAAAAAAAAAAAAAATTGCCCAACCATAAACCAAAAAGT
This sequence comes from Primulina huaijiensis, assembly GCF_012295235.1. Taxonomy (NCBI): domain Eukaryota; kingdom Viridiplantae; phylum Streptophyta; class Magnoliopsida; order Lamiales; family Gesneriaceae; genus Primulina; species Primulina huaijiensis. The sequence continues at coordinate 2,862,346 of NC_133319.1, read as the reverse complement.
TATACATAACCAGTCACATCAAATCTACGAATTTCATCTCCCTTGCAAAGCTTAATTATTTGGTTCATTGACTAATACTATAGAGACCATTATAAAAAAAATTAGTCATATACGCATATAAGTTTGAAAGTGTAAATAATGTGCCACTATGTTTCAACAAAGTTTTTAATATCATCCAAAAAGCACTTTGGAGAATTCAAAACAAAGGTGAGAATCAACTCTAGCTGAAGGAGTCTAGAAGCGGAAAACAAAATTACCTGTAGTTGCTGCCTCGTGATCCCTACAGTGTTTGCAGCAACAGTTTCCAAATGAACTTGATTCTCTCTGGAATCTTGTCCTTCATTCAGTTTCAGGGAGAGAGTTGATTTCCCTGATTTTTCCTGGATAAACTTCGATAACGACTCAGCAAAAGTCTCCAAGCATCCTTTTTTAGGCGGCAAATCCAGTGAGCACCCCCATTTAGTGATATTGAATTTTGAGAGCCTTTCATCGGTTATTTCCTCTATCATAGTTTTAATATCTTGAGTAGATAAAATCTGCTGCCCTAATGCAGGGCAGGTGGCCTGTCAAGATAACAATGATAAAGGATGAATAAACAGAAGAGAGGACATTGTTGCTAGTTGGTGACTAAAAATATCCTCAATAGATGAGGAGGCAAACAGTAGGTTCCAAGACCTTGACTTTCATAAATAATCTTTCAAAGTTCAATGGAAGTCCACTTTTCCCTTCCATCTGTGCGGGATCCATACCATCACCTCCATATATAAACTGAACAATGCAAGCACTTGCATTTCTAACTGAATTGTCATAGTGAACAGATAGGTCCTCCATAGTTTTCATTAGTCTACGCGACAAGTACCCCGTTTCAGCAGTTTTAACCTGCAAGAATATTAATAGCCTATTGAGCTGGATTAACAACAGTCACATAAAGATAACATCACGCAAGCATGAAAAAGAAGTGTTGCTTCTCGACATAATATGTATGTCTGTCTGCCTGCTTTCTATTTCTCTTATATTTTAGAACCCAACATCATGTACTTTTTTCTCCGAGACTTTATTGTGCTTATAATTGAACAGTTAAGTTCAAATTTAGGAGGTGCCAGACTGAATAGTTAAAACGAATAGTTCATAATATATTTGTTACAATATATTTTCACATTTATAAAGATTTGATAACTATAATCTAAAATAAGATAATTTAACAGAGTTCTAGCTCTCTAGGTATTTTATCGTGAATATAGACCATTATAGCTGAACCACATAAATTTAGTATAACATTTCATTGTCTCTTTATTTTACTACTACAACTCAAAATTAAGGAAATACCACCTCACTTTGTTTATTCATCTCACCATCTAAGTTTACAACCAACAGAAAGTGAGGTGAGTACCCTCCGTCCAATTTCTAACCTCCTACAATCCCTCTGACCAAACACACCAAGGTCTCACCTATAGGAAATAACATGAATGGCAGGATTTAGGAAACAACAAAATTTCCAAGCAAAACACAAATTTTATACGACCAAGTTTACACATTATATTATAGCACGCTCATGGTTAATAAAATTTAAAAAACAAGAGAGTGTTGTCGAGCCCAAAGCATCTCAATGCCGATACATTACACTTCTTGTGAAATGGAGACCGATAGTTAACCAATTATGCAGAGTGCAAATAAATTGACGACGTAGCTGGTTAAGGTCAACTTTAAAGAAAGATGCAGAAACTGGAAGTATCAAATAAGTTAACTGTATTTTAACATTTATCTATGTAGCACGGATACCCAACATAAAATTTGAAGTATCGGACATAGGTACGGATACGACACGTAAATACGCGTGTCACATACATCAAAATCCATGTCATTGAATTTTTGGAGGTTTGCCAGTTGGAAAACAAAGCAATGACGAAAACATTATCATAAAATAGGTTCGATCAGATGACAGATGTGGCGGTCCGAACACAGAGCAATGGCGAAAACATTATCATAAAATAATATTTTTATGATTATAAATGGTGCTATGAATTCATTCAAATAATCTAAAGCTGCAATGTGTTTTCGGACTTGATAACTCGAAATAGCGACATTTCTTTCAATTTCGATATGTGGTGACAATTTTCTAATTGATACGTTAACTTTCTTTTAACACTATTGTTGTTTACGACTGTTGCACATATAATTGATTTTTTTTACGATTACACTTATTAAAAAAAATTAAATTCATAAAATTAAAAATCAAATTTAAATTTTTCTATTTTTAATAATTTTTTGTAAAATATTTGATTATTATATCCCAACCATATCGAATCTTATATTTTCAAAATTTATCGTATCATTGTATCCGTATCGTATTCGATACGATACTCTTATATATGCAACATACACATTTATCCTTGATGGAATTCTAAAAGCTTGAAAGGATGGTTGGGGTCAATCATAGAGGAAAAAATTTATTTGCTACCTTTCATTCACAAAACAATTAGAAAATAAAAATAATTATCCATACCGCAGTATCTACGAGACCTTCTCTCCCTCCCATGGTGTGGAAAAAAAATTCTGTTGCAGTTAATCCAGAATAAAATGAATTCTGAACAAAGCCTTTAGCCTGCATTCAAAACACAAAAACGTTGTTTAGGTCTTGCAGATATTCTTTTTTCAACTTTGAGTTGAAGCTCAAGAAATGGTAATAACTAATTTACAGATATCAATCAATAGTAAACCTTAGCTTTACTTGGAGGTATACATAATATAATGATTTAACACTATTTTTTTACTTATTTGAAAGATTAAGCATATGTTTTATTTAATTAGGACAAAAAGGATGTACATAGATCCATGTTATCCAGTTGCTACCTCTTAGGATTTATCTGGTTACTGAATATAATGGTGGTCAATTTTAATGCCCTGAAATTTCTCTAGGCAATTCATCTTTTAGGATTTCCTTGGTTTCTGATTACAATGGTGGTCAAGTTATATGGCCTCATCGCATGTTCATTCCATTCACAAACTAATTGCAGGCAACCTGCCAGTTATTTTAAAAGAATTATAAAAATAAAATCAAATGTAATCTATTATCCCAAAAACCAACAGATAAAAATACTAATTATTATCGAATACAACAATGGCATACATCTGGGTCCTTTGCTTCTCTTTCAAAATGAGGCAGCGTTCGATCAATGAATCCATTTGGAGCTCGGCGACCACCAACAGATTGTTGACCAACACATGCAATCATTTGGCAAATATTAATAGGAGATCCTTTGGAACCACACTGTGACATGATTAGGGGGCTGTTCCTCCAATTCAGATTTTCCATACAAACCTAGCACAAACAAGAGATTAGCATGTCCAATAAGTATATTAGTCTATAACGAAGTTGAAACTTGGAAGGAAAAAGAAATTTCTAAAGACACTGTAAAAACACATTTCATCAAAAATAAAGTAGATAGAACAGCATCCCAGAGAAACTATAGCTCCTATTTTGGACTAGCAGAATCAACTGCAACAAATGCTTTGAGAAAAACAGGAAGAATACCAAGTCATTGCTAGAGAAACTCATTTCATTTAAAGCTCAGTTGTTCATTGCATCTGGAGTTTTAGACATGATAAAAAAAATGCAGAATACATCCGGTAAAATCCATTGTGGAAAGGCTAGCTAGCAAGCAGAACCCCTGACGGACTACTTTACTAAAAAATAAAGAAGAGGTGGTGTGATCTGATTGGCACCAGCCAAAGGCCAAAGTTAAAAGAACTTGTGTAACCATTATTGAAGTTTTAGAAACTGTAAAGATAATCATTAAAAGCCAACAGTCATCAAACTAACAAAAGATAGAACCACTTACCTTTGCAGTAGATTCCCGGATGTTATTTAGGACTGCAGTTATATTGGCTTCAAGTGTCTGAGCTTTATTACAGCCAGGTAGTGGGACCAGTTTTCCAGATTTATAAGTATCAATATACTCTGTACACTTGGCATACTGCTCATGAATCGTATCCTTCTTTTTCTTGTTCAATACGTCCTCGGGTTGGACATCATTAATTCCTATTGAAAATCCATGATTTCCTATCCATCGAGCGCTGTAAAAGCAAGACAATCAGAGTTTAAACCCAAGCAACTTCATTAGTATTGAGTTAATAAGACTAAATGAAATAAAAATCAACAGAATTTTGGACAACCCTAACACATAAATCATTGACATCAGGACCAAAAGGCTTATTTCAACCCCTAGTTAAAAAGGTCTTCATCTGTCAAATACTGTATGAATACATGGTTTGCTATTTTCTGTCTAGACTCTAGATTTTCTGATTTGTTAGAGTTTCCACGGATAATTTAGAATCGATACATATCCTTGCTGAAATGACATCAAACAGATTATGAACACATTCAGAAAGTTGAAGGATATCAATATTCTAAAAATGATACAGTATCAATAAATAAAGTTTCCTCTCACTTCATAATTCGAAAAGGCAGGTCAAATTTCTCCATGCTATCCGCTTAAAAATTAAGTTCTGAAAAGGCTATGAAATTTGAAGCACCTGAAGAACTAACATAAGATTCCATAGTACAAAGCTGCCCCTGCTCATGTATTATCGTTAAGTAGAAAATAAAGATGAAAGGGAACTCAAATGGGGTAAAGCAACCCCAACTCATGAACGGTTTTAAATCCTTTGTAGGAGAAAAAGTAAGAGGAGTTGAATTTGTTGATATAAAAGTAGGACCCCCACCCCATAGTTTACAAATTTGATAAAGTACCTTCGAGGACTTATATGACAGGCTGATATCCTTACATAAATACCATAAACAAAGTAACAAACTAAAACAAGATTCAGAATAATCCGTTAAAAGTAACTTGGGGCGCTGAGACATACAAGAAAAAGGTATATTATCAAAGTTGTAAACATAAGTTCAACAGCTTAAAAAATTATATAGAGAAATCCTATACACGATTGAATCGAAAATCTATTGATTACAGCTACTTGGTCACACCTTAACTTTGCCAACCGATTCATGCAAGCAGCAGCAGCATGTGCATCATAATCCCTGAGAAGAACAGAATAAAGACCATCCTTGTTCCCATTGCCTGATTTCATACAACAAAAAAAATTAGAATATTAGCTTTATATTCACAAGCCCAAAAGTAGGAAACGTTCTCCAAAGAACGAATAAATCAGCGAAAATTACTAAAATAACCCATTAAAAAGATTCCATATCCAAAATCCCAAGTAATTTCATTTTGGATTTCAAACCATTCTTCAACTTCCTGCACCAAGAAACCCAAATTTTCAAATTTCTTTATTTCTGACCCAGAATACCTCCAATGATTAACTTCATTTAGTTATAATTTTGAAAAACTGGTCCATTATTTTGACAGCGTATTTCTTTTTATATATATACAAATAACAGCATGTTTCTAAAATTATTATATAAGTAACAGATTTTTCACAAAATCTTTTTATATTAATAAAAACCAATTTTTTGCTAAAAAATCATATTTTATATTAAAATGAAATTAATGAGTTTGAAAACGTAAAACTAATATATAATGTGTATACAAAATCAACTTAGATGCTTTTTTATATAAAAATTAAATTTTTTAGACAAGATAATAATTGATAAAAACTTAGCTTATAGATATACAACCAGTCAAGCCTGGGAAAAGAAGTCAGAAAAAGGATGCTTACCCAGTGTAACTTTTCCAAGTTGGCCACTGATTAATTCACTGTTACGAATGCAAACAAACCCATCCTTTGGGCACATTGTCTCGGCAGATTTTTGGCAATTCTTTTCTGCAACAGTAAAATTTACGTACACTCTCATTTTTGCATGTGGACGCAGCAGTATACTAAATAATTGTTTGCCAGTCCAAAGCTCCAATGGCTGCAATAGAAAGTACTACTTAGTACTTAGATAACTTATCCAATAGAAAATAAAAAATATTAAGCACCAGCAAGAAGCTATATTAGCTGCACAAGTAGCTTTCTCACATGCAAGAAAAATATCAGTAAGAAAGCTACATAACTGCACAAGCAGCATTCGAACAGAAGAAAATTTTGATCATCAACTACCACTACATTTCACTATGAATGACAAAATAATGTTGAGCATTAAAAAGTATAAAAAAATAAGTTACCAGAGTCTTGTTATTAACTCAAACTAAAGAGTAGAATGAGATACATTTGATGTGTTTATAATTCAATATAGTAACTCGAATTAATTTATGGTAATTAGGTGAATTTTAGTTGTTGAATTATTGTTTATAGTTCCTAATCATAGTTTTTTTTAATATAGGTGAAAGTGATGAATTCAAGTTAAAATGCTGAAAAAAAAATACATTTGGACATGTTCGGCACATCGGCGTCATACTGCAAGGAAAAGATTGATATAGAGTTTGTGAAATGAGCTAGAACCGTGTGCCAACTCAAGAATTTGGATAAAAGTTTTAAGAGAGCCGGGATTTCAATGGGCTTTTCCGCGGAAAGATAAAGATCTTTTTATTTTGGATGTCGGGTGCCCCATAGAGAAAAGATTCTGCAGTTTCTGGTATATGATAATTCATTGTATATTTTGGTCGCTATGGTTGGAAAGAAATAACAGAATATCTGAAGATGTGTCGGAGTACGTTGAACAAGTCTGGGAGAAAATAAAATTCAGAGTCGCAACTTGGACGACAAATTTGCTGGAGTACAATCATTTATGTATTTCAGATTTAGTTAGGGACTGGAAATTTGTATGGTCGTGAAAATAGTGTGATGGTGTCATAGCATATTGCTTTAGCAACGTTTTCTTGTAACGTTGTTGCGGATTACTCATCCGCGTATATTGTGTAACTTTTCGATATTTTAATATATATAGTCTTCTATCAAAAAAAAAAAAGAGTTCACTCTAGCTCAAGATAATTTTGGAGGACCTACAGGTCAAGTGAACAAACCTCCTAAAAGGCTCTGTTGAGATAATAAATTGGTGATCAATGTCGCTCATAATCCTGTACATCATTACAGTGCAAAACATGTGAGGTTGCCAGAGAAACTTCAGAAAGGATTGATTTGTATCCCATTCGTGTCCCCTAATAAGCAACTAGCAGATATACTCAAAAAGTGACTTCCTGGTGTTGTCTGTCATAGATTAATGAGCAAGCTTGGAATTGAAGTAATTCACTTACCAGCATGAGGAAGAGTGTTAAAAGATATATTTTGTTTTGTAGAAACTATATCTTTTAGCTAATTTTATATGATCATTAGGAATTTATTCTATCTATTTCTAGTAGACTTGAGTCCAGGAATTAGGTGGTGTTAATTTCCTAGTTTAGATACTGATTTATAAGTTGGTTTAGTTTTATTCTAAGTTCAAACTTGAGCAAGACTTTTTCAAGCATTCCATGTCAAGCCAAAAGAACATGATACTCAATTTAAGCTGATCTTTACTTTGTTAAACACTCAATGCAACAGGTGGTGTGGAGGAACCCTAGTTACTCCTCCATATCATAAACGCCTAGTAGCATTATCAAATAGCCCTTAACCGAATCACAAAAAATTATCTTTAGAGGTCAGTACTGCATAGTCGAATTTTTCTCACCAAGAAGAAACAAGACTTTCCAATAAATAAGAACATGCAAACATAATCACCGGGATAGATAAAATAAAAAGTGTCAGGCCTATTCAAATCAAACAAATCCCATGGATGAAAACAAGTAATGAGAATAAACAAACTGTTTAAGACCACAACTCAGGGAATGAAAATCGATCACGATAAAAATGTTAAGCAAAAGTGTGGCAAGGCTAATGAACAATGAAAAGTGACTACAAAGTTAAAGGAGCAGAAAGGTCAGATAAAAGGACAAGAAAATAAATGGTACACGAGTTCCAATATGCATAATAGTTAGGACCGATCACTACTGATTAGAAGCATAATAGTGAACGAGCTACACCGACAAACCTTAACTATTGCTGGAGTCGGCAAATCAATAGGGTCCATGGCGTCACCCATATACGAACACATAAGAGAAAAGGAAGCACGATCATAAAATGTGTCTTTCCTTGTTATAAGATATGATGATGTTAAAAAATCCTGTGTTGAAGCTACCAATATTTCCCCATTCTTTGGAGTACATAAATTAGTTTGCACCTGCAACAACATTAACAAAAAAAAGGGCCAATAAAATGTCAACGAGGAAAGGTGCAAAAAACATTCCTTGTCTAACTACAACAATCAGTCATACTTGTTGTGCACCTATTTGAAGTTCAGCAATCAATTGAAAAAAAGCATCGTGCAAAGGTTCCTAGGTTGCCACAAAGCTTTATCGAGGTATGCTACGTCAATTTTCATTCAAACTAACAGCTATTATCAAGACATCAGAGAAGTGAAGTTGACCAACATTTTGACACAACAGCACTAATAAACAGGGGCAGTCATAGTTTGGTTAAAACCGAAATAACCGACCGGACCGAAAAATTTGGTTTAAATGGTTCGGTTTTTCGGCCGGTTACGGTTTCAAAATTAAAAAAAATCGGTTTTTCGGTTCGGTTTACGGTTTTGATCCCCAGAAAACCGAAATAACCGAACCAACCATATTATATTTAACTATAGGACTTTTTGTATAATGGGCTAATAAATGGGAAATATCTTTGTTAGTTTCAGTAAGTTTATATATATTTAAGTTATGATTCAAGATTATGATTCATAATCACCATTGTGATGAATTTAATGTCATTTTTGTTTCTAATTTTGCAAAACAGGATTTTGGAGTTTGATAATTGGAAGTTCAAATTGTTATTGAAGCTCATATTGTTAAATGTATTGAGATTTGAGATGCAAAATCTATGTTCATTTTGGAGTCTTAGAATTGGAATTTAATGAATGTGTATCCTTTTATTGAAGAGCTACTGTTTGAAATTGTATTTCAAATTGTTATTTAAGCTTAGATTGTTAAGTCATAAGTGTATTGTAATCATACATGTTCTACTCATCTACTGTCATTGTTTCTTTTATATGTGTTGCATCCATCAAACATCAAGTGACGTATAATTTTATTTCTTAACAAAATATTATAAAACCGTATATAACCGACCATATAAACCGAACCGTATTACAATAAACCGGACCAAACCGTAATAAAATAGTTTGGTTTTGGACCAGATATATTCAAAACCGAAAATCGAAAAACCGAACCGTTATATAGGAAAACCGGATCGAACCGACCGACGCCCACCCATACTAATAAATGATGAAGTTATTGAAGTGACAAAACTAGAAAGCATGTAGTATTCTTTAGGCAATGCGAAAAAATATATGAAATAAAATTTTACAGAAGCCATTACTCTCTGTGAACATCTACAACGAAGCTTATATCGTTTTTTTAACAAACCGCATTTGAGAACATTAAGCATCATCAGTTAAAGTTGAGCTCCCATCCTTCATCCTTAAATTAACTAAGGATTTAAAATCTATTGCAAAATGAATTTATCCAAATAAACCAATGAAATTATTATTATGGATTTGAAATACTTGACTCCAAATTAATCAATGCAAATGCATTCTAAGCTTTTCTATCCAGACGGAAAATATTCCACCAGCACAGTAGAAATGTAACTGCAACTGACACCAATTCAGCCGTCAAACATTTACCTATGCAGCTACTGATAATAACCGTCAAAGTGCAGAATTAAAACCAGTAAGAGTCTGACTTGATGACCTCAGTAAAATAATTTCCATTGGGAAAAAAGGAATTGTAATTCTGTCCAATATGATTACATGACACGTGGAAACAACGGAAAAAGATGACAATTTCGGTGATATAAAGATGCTTCCACGTTAAACAATGGTTTCTACTGTATCCAAGACAAAAATTCTGATTTGATTGTTTATGAGCAAGATTGGACAATTGGACAACTAACTAGGCACATAATTACAAGGTCCCGTGTTAGCATTACATGTCAAAATTGGCATTCACTGAGCAAAGCTAAGCTAATGTAAAATCAATGAGCATTTACCCCCATCAGTGTAAGAGCCTCAGTTCGGGCTTCTTCAGTTTGTGGCACATGCATATTCATCTCATCACCATCAAAATCAGCATTGTAGGGGTTACAAACTGACTCATTGAACCTCAGGGTGCGCCACGGCATTATCTTTGCCTAAAGGCAAAAAGAATAAGACAATGCAAATGAAGAATCTAATTGTGATATCAACAGTTAAGTTGAATAATAGCAAGTACCCTGTGGCACATTATTGACATTCGATGTAAACTTGGTTGCCTATTAAATAAAACAATATCTCCATCTTCAAGATGTCGATCCACAATGTAACCATAATTTAACTCGTCTGCATGACGCTTCCTGGAAGAAAACATCAAGGATCTGCAAGACAACAAATATGTTCATTGATATCACCCCTGATGAAATTGCAACAATAATATGACGAAAAGCAAACACTTACATCTCTGTACCATCGGGTTGCCTAATAAATTTTGCACCTGGGTATTTGTTCGGTCCATTACGAACACATTGTCGCAATTTCTCTATATTATGGTGTGAAACGCGCTCAGGGTAAGTTAGAATTCGGGCCATTAGGATAGGAATAGCAACCTGTCCACAAGTGCAAGTCAAGTACGTGGAAGGAGCCTGAATTTATTCAATGAAAGCTAGAAAGCCAGACCTCATTAATTTTGAGGTTTGGGTCAGGAGAAATAACAGTCCTTCCAGTATATTCTACACGCTTCCCAGACAAATTCCCACGGAACCTTCCTTGTTTTCCTTTAAGGCGCTGAACAAAACCACTCAATGGCTTGGCAGCATTCATGTATGATGTCATTCCACGGACTTCACTATTAATATACTGTGCTACCTCCATTTGCAGATCTTCCCAGCTAGTCTAGCCCAACATTTTTTTGAACAACAAAGTTAAGGTTAGGGCGTTATGTTTTTGGTACTTTGAGACAGAAATACACCAGTGCACCATGCATCCACATAATAATTGGTTAACAAATAAAACTATACTAAACTGGAATTTCAACAGAAAGATCTCTTAGCCTGTTTTCTGTAATCATCACTTCCAGGTCTTCTCCTTAGTGACTAAGAAAATTCAGAGGAATCAACTCAGCGCTATCAGTTCTGTTACATGGAAAAATACCTCGAGTACCCAGGTACTTGGTTAATTTCTGTCTTATTAATATCAACTAAGAAAAACCTTTAATTTTTTGCCTCAATGCGTGTTTGTTCTGCTTTATATAAGAAAGCTCTGAGAACTCAGAACTCAGGCCGTATCACTATTGGTAGGTAGCCACATTCCTAAGTTTTATCAATATATTTCCCTCTTATCCCTCGTGCCTGAAGCAAATTTGAAGACCACAGATAGCCAGGTTAAACAAATAAAAAAACATACAAATATCAGAAAACAGCCACCACAATTCCTGAGCTAGGTTTTAAACAGAAGATTCATCAAAGAGAAGTGATTAAAGCGAAATATACCATGTTTTTGCTATAAAGGCTTGTTTCCTCAATTTCTTGCCGCAAACTAGCATTGGCTTGGATGATGCGTTTTAGTCTCTCTGTAATGTCATTCTCATTGCTGCACCAACCATTGAAGAGTTAGAAACGTCTTCAGAATGATTTCTTTCTGAAGGGGAGGGTACGGACACATTTAAGGCAAGGATTACAGGCTTACTTAAAGATTTCAATAGATAGAAACTAAAGAGCTCAAATTTATAACACAAGCAACAGCAGATTGTCCATATAAGCATGAAAATGCTTACAAGATGAACGATTGAACAAAATATCTTAATAGGTGATCTACACGAGAACTAAATTCCCCCGCATTCTTGAAAGGAAAAAAGTCCTAACTAGCCAACACAACTTCATAAATCAGTTGAACCTTATGAAACCTTTTGTATTCATTCTTCACAAGTCATTCGCAACTTTTTTTTAATCTTAAGTTTTTCATCAATAGATTACACAACTTGTCATCCATTGAAATACTATGAGCAACATAAGAACTTCGGGTAGCCTTACAAGAAGTAAATAAATAGGAAGCACCCCCCTCCATTTGTTTTTTGTCATATGAACCAGCAGGGGTCAGCCAACCCCCCGACCATGACCATGTCGGTGTTTTTTAAAAAAAAAACATTGGTTGTTCTAAAGAGCAAGAAAAACATTTATTCCATGTGTATGTTATTCAACTAGTGCAATTAGTTAAGCTCAAGCTGCTTCAATCTTCTAACAAGCTCATAAAACCTGCAATTTCAACTCCCTCGAGCATAAAACTAAACAATATATAGAGAAAGATATATGTAAACTAATGCAATAGATGACCTCTGTCTTCCACCATCTACAAAGACAGAAGGGCGTATGGAAATTGGTGGCACCAGAATATTGGTGATCATAAATTTCTCTGGCCTATCATTTAGATGAAGCAATTCACAATCCTGAAGACAAAACCAAAAGACAAACATGAACTACAGAAACTGAAGGAATAAAAATAAAACCAGAGGTAAGTTTATGATGATGCTCGTAGAGTACAGCAAAACATTCTCAAAGCTTACTTCAGTGTTTCTTCAATTCAAGATAATGAAAGAGTACCTCATTTAGCATATTTTTTAGTAGGTGGTGGACTATTCTAGGATCAAGTGTAGAAGAGATACTGATATTTCCCTTGAAATCCTTGGTGTGCGAGAGAGCAGATTGACATTCATCCATGTAACTGTCAACTTTCACACGATCAAGTTGGATTCTCATAGATGCCCTTTTAACCATGCCTACAATACAGAAATTGTGGAAATTCCAGCATCAAGTTGTAAGTGGTAATCCTAAGTCCGGTAGCAAATATAAGACAACTGACGGCATCCTCATTCTACAAGTACAACTATTATAGCAGCCCCGGGGTCGAAAAGGGCGGGGGTGATCGACGGTGCCATGAGATTGCATGGACAATGAGCGGCTCCTGGCAGGCTTCTAGACGGAGGGGACATGAATGAATCGATGTTACATCGGAAGGAGAAGGATTCTAAAACTGTTCAGGTATGGGACTGTGCAGTTGAGTAGGGCTTAAAAAATTTGATATATATTACTCACATTAAGAAGGTGCGTCTTCTTTTCGATAGCTCATCACATAAGAACTCCAAAGTTAAGCATGCTTGACTTGGGGCAATTTTGGGATGAGTGACCCATTGGGAAGTTTTCTAAGGTGCATGTGAGTTAGTATATAAGCACGCTGGAAAGACTTGTCTTGGTACAGTGAGGACAGTCATCGAATCTGAGGTGTTACAGTTGGACCACGGTTCTAAAACCGACAGGGTCGGTTGCAATAAAATGTGGAATCAGAAACAAACTTAATCAAACTAATTAAAGTTAATTATTTAACAATTACATCAAGAATATTATGCACATTTAATTTTTATTTAAAAAATAAAAATAGGGAGTTAAAAATTAAATGTATAAATTAAGTAGCGTGGTTACATGAGTCAAGTTGTCAAGACCTTAAAATTTAAGAATGATTTACCAGTTTGATAGTTCCACGTGATTCCATTATATTATTTTTAGGAATTAGAACTCAACTGGAATTCTAAGTTTTGGTTTCCGTTTTTGAAAAACAATTTCGTATTCAGTTCACGGTTCCAAGGAAAGGAGGTCGGCTCTATTCCAATGCATCTGATATGACAGCCATTACTAATAATCAATAGCAAGAATGGGGCATTTCGAAAGTTCAAGGCTATTCTTATGGCTTGTCTTTATGCTTTACCAAATAATACATTTTTTATACATTCTCTTTTAGGGCGTGCAACGAGATTATCGAATGATTAGTAATTTGGGTGATAACAAATTTATAAGGATATATAATATATCGGGATAAAATATGTTTTATTTGGTATATTTTTATGGTAATGATAATTTATTCAGTTTAATGTGTTAAGACCGAAACACCCTTCTTACCCTACCCCAATCGTTCCCTAATTTCTCCCTCTACCTGAGAACAAACAAATTTTCCTCACATGCCCAACAACCCTGTGTCTTTGTTGAGCTCACCCGGAGATGGATAAAGTTCGAAAGTCTGTTACAAAAATATGTCACCATCATCGAATGCCCACTGCAACACAAACTTTCGGGTGCCTAAAAACTTTGTACATGGAAAATAAAAATGAAAAAATGACTGCAGAAAAAGAAGACCTCATGGAATAAAGACAATAAATGGCTTCAACCACAACCGATAATGATCGTAAGTTGCACTCTAAATCTTGAAATCTCCATGTTCCCCTTTGATTTCGAGTTTCCATGCTTCAATGGGAGAGGATTATTTCCATGTGTAGCTATCGGCAGGCCAGCAGGGTATGAAAGAGGAAATGAAGTGATTCGATTAGGTTAGGGCAATGAGCATTTTTGTAAGTTCCATGTGTTCTCATGTACTTTTCAATAATTAATGCCCTATCACTGGGGTTAGAATGGATTTGTTTTCAGGCCACCAAGGTTTTAATATCACTAGTTGAAGGATTGATGGGCCAGAAAATAAACGAGACAAACGTTGGTTAAGGAGCTAATCCTAAGCAAATCAACCATCCAAACGTACCATAACCATTTAGTCATTTACCACTTATACATATTCAAAGGCATGGATATTCAAAGGCATGGACAGATATCACATGATTTATAAATTCAACAACAATATTTTGTCATTGATAAGGTGCCTAACCGTTTATATGTCCACATCTGGAGCACTTGTGAGCCTTCTTACTCCCTGCCAAAGCATTGCACTTCTTTACTACTTGTTTCATTACCTCGTTCTTTTTCAACAGATCTAATTTCGGACTTCTCATTTTAGTCAGAAATTCTTGACGCAGTTTTTCCTCGAGAAGTATTCTGGAGCATTTCTATTAATAGAGAAGATGTGAACCAGATTATGAACTCTCAAAAGTCAATCAATACATTGGACACAATTAATCTCTAGGTATAAAAATAATGTTGATAAAATGGCTTGGGGGGAAGAGAGTTGACAAAAATAACAATATTGTACAAACAAAAACCTATCATCAAATCCAACTTTCAAAGTCCAACATCCAAGAAAAAACATAAAATATTTTGAGGAAATTGAGAAAGACATAAAAATGCACACACAATGTTAAAGGTTAACAAAATTAAGTATATACACGTAGAACTGCTCTGGGAATGGGCCAAGTGAGCTACAAGTGTAAGTTAATATTTTGCAATTCAAATGTTGAATAAAGTAAAAATTATATGGGTCACTAAGCACATAATGTAAAGATGTCGTCCTATAGCACCAAATCTTAAATAATAACTCCGTTCAATTTCCTTTTACTCCTCATCATTCTAAACTCTTTCCTATCGTTGTTGTTCTGGAACTCAATTAATCTTAGATAATAACTTTGCTCATTTTCCTTTTTCTCCTCATCATTCTAAACTTCTTCCTATCTTTGTTGTTTTGGAAATCAATACTACACAATACAGTTCCTTTAATTTGAATTTGAAATTATATACAGGTGTCAGAAGAGCTCGTTCGCTTGTCTGATGAGTTGTAACATGCCCCATGAGTTCATGACACATCCAAAAGGATTTTGTAATGAAGATTTTAACCATCTCACCATATGCCTAACAAGAGTGTTTCCATAACATATACATCTGACCCAAGTACTATAACCTGCTAGAGTTTCAGTGCTCCAGTAACTGAACTAGAATATAAACAGGAAGTTCCTATAAGGTATATTCAATTGTTAGCATGAAATTCGATAAATATAATGTTATTTGTAACATTTGCATAACCTTTTGAGGAGCTTAAACTGTTATGCCAAGGAGAAACTGTGTAAGCTTGTCAAAAGAAATTGTAGTGTTCTCGATACAAGTTTTTGCTTATGTTTCGTAATTTTTTCATTTAACCACAGAAGTTCTAACGAGGATCTGAGGGCAGTCAATATCCTTGATTAATTCTCCTTAATGTAAGCATGCACATTTTTTAAATAAAAGTCATCGTGATTTTCTACTTACCCAGATTTCATGAGCATAAAATTGTCATTTTAAATTGAGTAAACAAGGAAAAATAGCATGAATTTGGTACCTTGCAGATACACTTCAGGATATCTACTATTGTACTTAAATATCCAACATTATACACAGGAAGAGCTAAAGCCAAGTATCCACAATGCCCAGGACATTCCCGAAAATTCCCGTCGCATGTTTTACAAGAGCCATCCTTGTTTGCAGGCCCCTGAAACACAAAAAGGTGCATTAACTGCTTATTTTTTAGGTTATGACAGGTTATGGATCTTTTTTATTTTTAAAAGAAAAGGCTACTCTTGAATTTTCAGAAAAATGTTAAAGCTCATGTAGTATTAATTAAATTAACATGTAAGCTAGTTACCATCACCTTGACATCCATATATAGCATATAAAACTAACCAAGTACAACCCAGTCAAAAGTTCAATAATCCAATCATAGTCAAAGTTAAATTACATTTTTCTTTCCCGTTTCCAATATCGAAGTTTTGAAGCAAAATACAATAAACTGTTCATTCATATTCGGTTTGGAAGGCGACCATACTGAAGAATAGGAAAGTGGTTCTTTGGTACATGTTTTTCTTCTTCATTAGGAACAGAGCAACTTATGTCACAGATTATTTTATAAGAAACGACAACAAGCATGGTATACTGCTGATCAGATGATGAAATGAAACTTTCTCTTATAATAAGAGCATTTTGAATGTCAAAGTAACTACTTTATTTGATGCAAAATTCCAAAATACATTGTGGAATCCATCCAAAGTAAATTAAAAAAACAAAAGGAAAACAAACATCTAGTATAGGACCACAACGGACATTAAGGAAGGAGTCGAAACAAAAAGTGAGCAAATGAAATATTAGAAACAAAACACTCCCCAAGTACCAACAAGAAAGGAAATAACATAAAACGTTCTACCAAAGCGCCGGTACTTAAACGTTCAGAAACAAGTTTCGAAATCAATCCTTCGAATTTCAAACACCATGTTGGTCATAATATAAAGAAAGTAAATCAACCACCTAAACTTCAGATTTTCATCTTGAATTCTTGAGCAAAGATTTAGATTTGGCAAACAGTAGAAAAAGGGAAATAAACTTGAAATGGATATAACGAAACAACTGAATGATTTTTCACAAGAAAAGGAGTTGAGTAATTACCATGTGAGGATCTAACAAGCCATTGACAATAGGCTTTCTATTAGGGTCGTAATAGACGCCAAGAGAAACTTCAACTTCAGCAGCTTTTACTATTTCAGTATTAGAGAATGTAGAAAACTGAATGCTTTCGCTGGAAGAATGACAAGTACAGCTAAGTAACTGAACAATCACAAACTCTAATAAATTTCAGATGTCTTGCTGTAAGATAAGATGGTTATTCAAGTCATAAATCCATAACTAGTTCATTTGCTATAAATTATTCTTAAGTGAAAGAAGTGGATGATTTTCTGGTCCACAATAAACCACGTAAATGCTTCAAATTTTTTCACTAAGAATTTATTTATAGGACACCTCAAACACTGTGAATTGTCTGACCCTCAAAGGGTATGTGTCAACTATCAAACAGCAAGAATCTCAATACTTTATGCAGTAATTTGTCAAATAAAGAGAAGGGGGTTCCTCCATGTACTCCAAATTGTTGCAGAAGACATCCTCACTGAAACTAAGATTGATATGGTAAGAATGCCCACAATTCCACATGACCGGTGAAAAGATCATTAATTCAACAACACTAGACACTAGGTTATCAACAGCAATTGGAATAACTTGTAAAAAGAAAAGGCTCCATTGGTTTAAAGTTAATGAAATGCAAGAACAGAATGTGCATACATTCTTCGAGGGCCAACATCTTCAATGTATGGCTGCTTGGTGAATTGTATAGTTGCTTGTGTCATCCTCATCTCTTCCTGTAACCACCATTAATCAGTTGCACAACGATGTAAAATCCACACACACACATGATATAATAATGATACACTTTGATATGTATGCACATGTATGAAAAATAAGTTTGTCTACAGTTCCTTCCTTTCTTTTTAGAAGAGTAAAAAGCAAAGTTACTAAAATCCTGAAAGTCTTCTCCAAAGAAAAATTTTATCCCCCGAAAGTTAAATGTCGTGTCTTTAGCTTTCTCGTAGTCTAAAGTTTCAGCGCCAAGCCTCCAACAGACTCCGAATGTTCAAGTCCATAGAGAAGCAACTGAAGTTATGATCGAATTCCAATAGCTAACTCCATAACTCAGCAAATAGTGCGACCAATAATTTGGCACCGTATCAATAGTGAAAACTGAATCAATTTGAAACTAAAAGGTAACCAAGATAACATGTAAATGAATCTCCATCTCACTTGAAACACACACACACACACACATATATATATATCGTAAAAGCTAAAGACTGTACCTGGAATCCCCTATCACGAATAATATCAAATTTTCCGAAAACGGTGAATGGCAGAAGAAATATTCCCTGAATAAATCCCAATTCACAAAGAACAATAAAATTCTTTAGAGTTTATAGGGGGGAAAAAGAAAACTAATATATCTATGATACCTAAAACTGAAGTCGATGATTGGCCAGAAAACAACAGTTATTGACTTACTTGAACGAAAAGTTAACAAAGAAAGGAAAATGGCAGCTAAGTATAAAACTGACAGAAAAATTACACGAGAAATAGTTGAAAGCAGACAAAGAAACTTTAATGGGCTTTTGAAATCCTATACGAATTATAGTTCTGGGTGGACCAGAAAATCATCCACTTCTTTCACTTGAGAACAATAATTAGTGGCAAATTTACCTTATAAATGATCCTATAGCGTCAAAAGCTCAAACCAATAATTTTTTGGGCTTCGGAAAACATAAAGACGCTTTTATAGAAATTAAAAATGATATTTTTAAGGCTGAAAATATTTTTAATGCTCAAAATTTCGGCCAGTATGTACCATGGAACTTCGGGACGGTCCAAAACTCAACTTTTTTATGTTGAAAGCTAGTTGTTTTTGTTCTAAAAAAAGAAAGCTAATTGTTTTGGGTCCGATCGTTCAAGGATTATTTATCAATTTGAAACATGAATTTACGCATTTCAAAGGTCGGATTTTTATTTTTATACTTCAAAATTGTGATTTGGAAATTGTTTTTCGTCCATTCGGCACCTAATTGACTTGACTCAAATATTTTACAGCATTCAGCATTCGTAAGATTGCCCAACAAATTTACAAACACGAGAATTCGAATGAAAGGGGGGTCAAATAATTTTTATAAATTAATTGTTCAAAACTGTACCAAAACAGTAAATAAATGAATATAATATCGGAATCTGAGTTTCATACCCTTTCGAGGCTGAGTAAATGTTCAAAGCTGATCCAAATATGTTTAATAAACAATATCCAGATGTGAGGATTTGAAGGAAAATTGAAATCGAAGGCCAACACTCCAAAACCAAAACAGCCTATTTCGCCCGGCGACGGTCTTGCTTCGATTTCCGTCGACACAGGCAGCGGCGAGGGAAGGGGCTGGTGTAGAATCAAAGAGCAGAATGTGGGAAAGATTTCACCCACGTGGATTTCAACAATTTTGATATACGATTGACGAATTTTAACCAATAACCAAAACTAGAGTCACGCAAGATTTCACGCCTTTCAGGCCAAAATACCGGCGATCGGGGTCGCAATAAGAGCGGGGGCTGGTATGGAAAGGTGCGCCGATAGGTTATGACTATGGTGGTGGGTCGACTCGGCCAAGGCGCGGCGGCGACCGAGCTGGGCGACGCGATTTCTGGCAGTGGTGTGCAGATTTTGGGTTAGGGTTTTACCCGTTTTTTGGCAAAATATAGAAATGAATTTTTTTACCGAAAATATGTATTTAATAGAATGTATATTTCAGATTATTTTTTAAGTTTTTTTTTTATAGGAAACTTTAAATTGATATATTAATGTAATCTTGATATAAAAGAAGCGGAAGATTATTTTTTAAATTTTAACTCAACCCTAAATACTGAATTCACTCTTAAGGTGCTTGGTACTTCTTGATACTTCTTATCGAGTACTTAAAGTCGAACCATATATCATGTCTACACACAAAAGGCACAATAGCTCCCTTCCATAAGTCAAAAACTCGATTACGAAATATCAAAAAAACAATGATATATAACATAGAAAAACAGTGAAACTATGCATTAATGCAATGCATGAAAATGTGCAAGATATCAGGATAACGAGAGTCAAATGATCGATATCAACAATCATACATAACATGCTCGAGCTAATCCACGACTCATCAGACTATGTCAGGGAAATAACCCTGCCTCGAAGCGAGCAACTGCTTAAGTCAGGCCAATCAAGTAGTCAAACATCTTCGTGACACAATATCATATTATAGATATAACGGATCTCACCCGAAATATAATTGATCTCAATAAAAGACATACTCAATATGATAAGTTCAATTATCTTGATATGTCTAACTAAAATAAAAATGTGTGTAGACAAAATAAGTATTTTTAAAATTTCGCACATCAGTTACTCACTCATAATATGCAAATCAGTATATAATATCACATAAATCAACAAATAACAAATAAATCATACACAGAACCATCATATGTCTCTGTCAGATATCGTGAAAATAACCGATCTATATGTATGTCAACCAATTTAGAGTAATTGAAATCCTCAAGAAAATCGCGGGAATATCAACTCAAACAAATCATCTGAATATTAAATTGAAATTGTCTTATTATCATATAACAATCTCACAAACCATTTAAATTCATTAAAAGTCCAATTTCAACTATTTAGATACTTTAAATTCCTAAAATTCTAACTTTGAATTTTATCTAAAAAATTCACAATATTTGTATTCAATTATTTTACTATATGGACTATTTGTAATAAAATTCAAATCAAATTTAATCCAGGCAACGAATATCTTCAACTTGGATATTTTGCTACTCGAACTATAGGGGGCTGGAAATCGAGCTCGGAATGTTCAAATTCAAAACGAAATTTGAGCTAGGTGGTGATTGGCGGCAGATGCGGTGGCACTTGTTCTGAACCACGCAAAAAGTGACTGGACGTCGGAAAGTGGCCGAAACTTTGTGAAATATTATTTTTTGTAGCTAGGTCGAACAATCTCCGATGGCTTTTCCGAGAGTCACGATTTTACCTAGCAAAAATAATATCAATGAAAATATGACATCGAGGGCTTTACAAGTATGTATTAACTTTAAATTTAGGCAACCGGTGTGGCCACAATCGGCCATCAAAGTTACAAGAATGGTTGAAGTAGTTTGAGAAGAGAGTTACGAGAGAAAGACTGCATGCAAGAGAAAAAAATCGAATGAGGAGGATGATAAAGATGATGGTAGGCATATATATACATGTATGTTCTCTTTCGTTATCATTTAAGTAAAAACTTGATCAAATCTATTTTATTTCGATATTTGTATATTCTTAAAATTAAATATGTATTTTAATATCAGTTATAAATCCGATCTTTTCAAATATATATTCTTAACACATAATTTAATTATTTGGCATAGATATTTTAAATTTATCATTTAAAAATAATTAATCTCAATCCTCACCAAATAAAAAGATAATTAGTATCAAGTCATTACACAATGTTAATTGGTACTCTATGTAATCTCACTATATTGTCCATTTAGAAAGAAGCCAGCTTATTCAGTTTGTAATTTATGCATACATGCAGGAAATGTGTGGATTTAGTGATTGTGGATACAATCACTCATATTGTGCTACGCGACATCTGAAACACTACTACAAAATTAATGAAAATATGCTCTTATTTTCATTTTGAAACGTTCAAGGGTTGAAGTAATGTACATTGTCTTTGGTGTTCGGCTTTAACTTGCTGACACACTGCATTTGACTACAAAATCGATCATACTGCTCTTTATCTCACTCTACCAAAAATTATTTTTCAGATCTTTATACATTTCGGTGATTTCTACATGGACCAAAAAACTTTGATTTATGCGCCTCTACCATAACTTCTTGTCTCATGTTCTTAGTCCCAGGAACACGCAATATATTTTTCATCCAGAGAACGCGGTTATGATCAATTTTGAATTAAGGACATTTTCATTCATTCATTTTTGTCAAGTTAAGATCTTGGTCATTACTTATCTTTACCCTTTTCAAGTGTACATGGTTCCTGCTGCAACTGCTCGAGCCCTTCCTGCGTGCCATAACCCCCAACACGAGATATAAATCAACATGCTCTACTATTAAGCGAGTTTGAGTATGTTTGATCGACCCATATTTCAGTACGTGTAGGCGTAAATTGTAATGGTAACCTTTTGCCGATCACTGAAATGGATGATTTAAATATAGCATCTGTGGTGACACTTACTGAGAATACGTGACAGAAGCAATTGTTTATTTCCAAACTTCACCCTCGACATGCAAAGATACCCTACCTATACTCTCGCTGTTACTACTCAAGTAGGAGTTCTTGGAGATTTTTCTTTATTTAAACACGGTTCCTTGAAAAGTCAAGAAGCATGCTTCAGATATCTAAAGTGAGAAACAGGTGCCAGAGGCATCATATCCATATCATAAACACACGATAGTAATTCCAATATCAAACTCGTGCACTAAATCCTCCATTACACACTGACTTGCAATAGGAAATTAAGTCCAAGCTAGATCCTACATAGCATCCATCTATTACTCATTCATAACAGGTTTGTTTTCATTTGCTTTTGGCTTCTGTTCCCGTGGCTTCTGCTCCAGTTTTCCTGAATGTACATTCAGCAGTATTCAATAAGAAACAGAAAAAACAAGACTTGTACCAATTCCTTTCAATTAAAAATTTCAGAACAAGAAGTTTTCAGCGGATAATATGTTAGTACGAAAAAAGTTGAATCTTGTCAAAAGAAACAGCTCAATGATAAGTAACAGTCATCATGCAATCGAAAAGAGACTGAAATTATATCCTGTTAAATAAAAATATTACAATGCAATCACAAAATCTCCATGAAAACTGAAGCAGGATAACAAAACTAAACAATATCATTTTCATCTCATGTTTACATCTCTAGACATCGTCATCTTCATCCCTTTCAATTCAACTTTTATCATTTCCAACATTTTATATTACCGTAATATTTTCTAAAAAACTAAGCAGAAATAAAAATTAGATACACAAATCTATAGCAAGAAACATATACATTAAAAACAAAGCTCATTACCGAAGCAATTTTCCCACTAAAAAAACATTTCTTGAGGAGCTAGACGTACGTATTAGGGATTTTCTCAAAGACTTCGCAAAGATCCAAAACAAAATGAAACCATTAAACAATCATTTCAAGGAATTATACACAACTATTGACCCAAAAAAAAAACCGTCAATTTACAAAATTGAAAAAACCTCTTGTCGGAAGAGCCACCCTTCTGGCTCAGGAAAGAACGGAAAAGGGGAGAATTGACGTCGTAAATCATTTTAACCAGTCGCTTGCACGGCGGAGCTAACCCTAACAAGCACGAGGTTCAATTGCCTGTCCAGCTGCCTTGTCCCGGGTTGGGTCGATCACACTGAGATAAGATAACCCCCAAGCCCAATAAATATGTTTTTTTAAACACAAATTCAAATTATTTGCACATGCTTTGTTAGATAATAGTACATTGTAAAATTATTCGACGCAAACAAAAAAATAAATAAAGTTATAATATATTGATAGCAGTAAATATTTAAATCAAGCTATTATCGAAAACAAACACTCCACATCATATAAATGATATATGATACTCACGAGAAATTTAGAGTCCGATTTCAGTCAAGGGCGGAGCCAGCATACCCACACTGGGCTAAAAAAAAATTTTATTTATATGTTTATATATATATATATATATATTATGTCTAAATTTTTTAATTTTTGTATGTTATTATTATATGTTTAGTTGTCTATACTGATTCAAAAAAATAACAAACTTTTTCTTTTTATAATTTGGTAGATCCAAATTTTAAGTTGATTTTTTACATATTATTAATATCCAAGTATATAATTTATAGTCTTCTGTATGTGTTTTCTCTTCACGAGTCACGAACGTCATACACTTTGATTAACAATAAATCCAATTCATTTTAATTACTGCTTATCTTTCATAATCTCTAAAAAATCCAAAATGTCACCAAATTTTAGGTTTGTTTTTTCGTTCAATGTTTGTCGATCATTCAATTATTTTATAATTTTATGCTTTTTCCAATCGATAATGAATTAATGCTTATTTTTCGAACGTATATTTTATATTTTATATCATATTTTGTTTTGATTTCGGATTTTGTACACGCTGTTGTTCGTAATTTTTCTGACGTTTTCCCATTAATTATCAATGCTACTTGCTTTACGTAACTTGTGTTCAAACTTTATGACATATTATTTTTAGTTGTCATTAATCAGTGCTTTTTTTTTTTGCTTTATTAATTATAATATATTGTTGCCTACACTGAACCAAGATCCTGGCTCCGCCCCTGATTCCAGCTAGTGTCACTCGTCTAGACGCATGTTTCGAAATTACCTTGAGCCTGAAATCACGAATAAGACCGTTAGAAAGAGGTTAAAACGGTGTCTTAGCGTAGTCCCTCCGACACTCAAGTCAGATACTGAAGTTAAAAATAGAGAGCAGCTAAGGGTGCTACTGAGAAATAATATAGTGAATGAATAATCGCACGGAAGATTTTATGCAATATTATTTCTCTGTGAATATTTCTTGTATTATAGAATTCAGAGTTGATAAGTTAAATATGAATATTATATATAATATAAAAATTATATTATTTTGAAGTTAATATTACACTAAAATCACTTAATGAGTTGACAATGGACTAACCATTGAGAAAAAATACTAATTACGGTCACTTCCTCAATCCTAGTTAATATTACATTATTTATATCTTAGTTGCGGTCGTTGGATTCTCAATAAGAAATGCACGAGATGTGGATTGGTTGACTTTGAACTTTGAACATAATTCACTACAAAAATGGGACTCGATTTCTTGTCACACGACTTTTCAATGTTCATATTTTGAAAGGGTATAAGATAAAATTGAAATTTAGAGATAATTCAATTTAAAAAACTAACTCAAGAGAGGATGTTTGTCCAAATCCATAAATACAACTCATAAAAATTATATCCAACCGATATGATAATGAACAACTGGAGCATGAAAACATTAACAGATAGTCCAACTATGAACAGTCTAACATATAACGATGAGGCTGAGCTTTGATACCATAGTATTCTTAGAATTCTGTCACGTTATTAAATTGTCATACAATATTATTTTTCTTTCTGAATTGCAAAGAAAAATCCTTCTGGAGATTGTTTATTAAGTGTTTTGAAGTAAATTTTTTTGAATATCAAACATTATTTTAGAAAAACAAAAAAATGGGCCCGCTATGGAAATAATTGGTTAGCGGGCGTGGCGATTAAATGGCGGTCGGCTTATCCAACCCCCTATGGAATCATCGTGTGTGTCTCGACGGTATGGCTTCCTTTCTCTCGGCTGCCAACCAACCACATAATAATTATAATCATCATAAACCAAAATTTTGATGGTCTCGTAGAAAATAGGGAGTGAACTATCAAGTTTGTTAAATTGTCAAATTTAGGTACTTTACTATATTAAAATGACTTGATTTCATGGATGACACAAATAAAGATCTGTCTCACAAAATACGACACGTGAGACCGTCTCACACAAGTTTTTGCCAAAATGATAATTACCATTTTGTTATAGTTTCACAAAACTTTGGTTTCCATTTGAGTTATATATGATTTCAAATTTAATTTTTACTTCATAATTTTATTTGAGAGGGCAATAATTGTTTATTTCGGATGAACAATTAAAACGAGGTGTTTGAAATGTTGTAGAATCTAAATTTATGTTAAAAACTTTGAGTTGCACTACTCTGATAATGAAAAACGTTCAATTCTAGGTACACAAACATCCGTGATGAAAATATCAAAGATGTTGTCTTCTAGTTTAATGTTTCATTAAGCGTGTAGGACATTTATTTCACATAATCGACTACGTGTTTTCCGGACAATGTCAAGAAATTAAGGGAAACGTGGTATTTTGAAAAATAGTACATGCATGAATGGATTATAAAACTCCTACAATTATTGATACTCTATTTTACACAATTTTGGAGTTATTTCTATTTTAAAGCTTATCTTGTATCCATATAACACATGAGTCAAGAGAGTGTGGTACATTTGCTATAACACAATTATTTCAGTTAATATAGTCTGAAGTTAATATTTATGACATTATTGTTAGTAAAACAAGCAAAAATATTTCCAAACTAGAAAATAAATAATCGAAGATTATTATCTTTATCTTAATTAAATCACGTGAATCTTTTTTATTTTAATGAAAGTTGATATCATGTGTTTACGATCAAATGACATCACATCATCGACGATAAACGCGTTGGCCTAGCATGGGAAAATCCAAACTGTTTGAAACGTGTTTCTATCAAATTTCTATCTTGTTTGCATTATTTCGTTTTTGGTACTTTAAAATTTACAACCTAAAATATTAGACAAATATTGTAAGTATTTTTTATAGCAAATATCGAGAAAAATAGAGACACGAAGTATTTTTAATTTATTATGTAAATATTAGACAGATATTGTAAGTATGTAAAAATATGTTTTTTAATTCATATTTTTTATTTTATCATATAGGAAAAAAATTTATTACTAACAAACATATATATTATAAATAAAATAAAATAAAATAAAATTATAAGTTATAAATTATTTTAATAATTGGAAAATAATTATTAATCTCTATTCCTTTGAAATATGAGATGAATTAAGTTTAAAAATAATAAAGATAGTAAAACAAAAAAGCTTCATCATCCACATAAAATATTTTCTCCAATCTCTCACACTTAATAATAACTAATATCCCTTTGTACGTGTTGGTACTTATGTAGTTCGAATAATTATTCAAACATTATAGTTTTTGTTATTTTTAAATTAATAATTTTACATATTTTTTTATTATTAAAAGTTCTAGTCATTTGAAAGTATGATAAAGGTATAATTTAATTATATAAATAAGGTTATTTTAGGAATTTTTTTAAAAAGTATCATCAATAAAATTATAAAATTAAGATATAATTGTATTTTTTTTTAAAAAAAACTTCATTAAATCAATTAATAATTAGAAACATTAATTGTATATGACTAACGTCACTTTGTACGCTTCAAGATATAATAATTTTTTTTTTCTTTTCAAATAACTGATTTTTTATATATATTTTTTATTATTATTGATATAATAATTTAAAATTTTAAATATATAGATAAAGATTAAAGATATAATTGAATTTGAAAATATAGATAACTATTTTAGGAAAATAAAAAATTTTGCATCAATAAAAGCTATATAGTTAGGGTATAATTGTATTTTTAAATAAGATTTTACCAAATTAGTTGTATATATATAATTATATTTATAATTTTGATATATTGCATATCCACCGTACATATTTATATGAGCATCGATGATGTGACACTTACTTATTAGATGTGATGAAACATAGAAAATTTGTACACCCAATAATGAGTGTCAACTCATCGATGTTCACAAAAGTGTAAAAATAAGTGTGCAACATATCAACACTACATGTAAGACGATGACATTTATTTGTGGATTGGAGAATATTGCTTGTGGATTTGCGCTTTAACGACGAAGTTCCCGAAATTAATTGTGTGATTTTTTTTATGAAAATTTAAATATTATATGAAAGAAACGAGCATCTGCGAATATGCGTCGCCTCACAATCGATAATTGTGCAACGTATCAACACTGTATATGTGTGTAGATAATAGATTAATCAGTCAAAACCATGCAAATGAATTATACAAAGTAAGATATCAATGTAATCCAACCAATTGACTTGAAATATTTATGAAAATTAAAATTTCCCCTTCCACCAGTTTTTTATTTTGTTCATTTTTTTAAAAAATATTACATAATGCCAATTTTTTTAAAAAAAGTTTTTAAAATAATTAATACATAAAGAAGAGGAAAATTATTAAATTAATATAATTCGATTAAACTGATTTATTTATTTATTTTTCACAAAATATTGTTACTGAATATCTAAGAAGAGTCCTCATAAACAAAAGGTGGTAGATGCATGAGTAAAACACCAACTACTCTCTATCTCTCTCTCTCTAGCTATTCTAACAAGTCAGGCAGTCACCACCTTTCCTTTGTAATCCAACCACGAAAACCTCGTCGCCTTGGTTTCTACGCTCAATCATCAGGCCAGTTTCAGGTACTGTTTACTGCGAAAAACTCCTACGCTTCTTGATGGGTTATTGGGACTTTTTTTTTGGTGAAAATATGTTGATAAACTAATTCTTCTGCATCGGTTGACTTTTAGTTTCTGTGCAAATTGGTTATTTGCTTCATGGGCTCTGCCATTTGTTTCGAAAGTTGGCAATTTTGTGTATTTCGGGGGGGTTGGCATGGGCTTTTCGTCGTTTTCCTATCTTGGTCCTTGTTTGTCGGAGAAGTCTTGTACGGGTTTTGTCGGCACCGGTGGTTATTTGTGTTGTGGCAGGGCTTCCGCTGTTCCAAGGCGGCGGGAAGCCGGCTGAGGGAACTGGATACCCGTATTCATGATCGGAGTATATGACTGAAGGTTGCATGAGGCCCACGTGAGGATTGTAGACCCCACCCTATTCGAAATCAAATTCAAATCTTCATATCGGATGAATTAAGAACAGCAAAAGACGGAGAGGATATAGCAAAGTTTAATTACAAGATAATGGCAATTTTGGGGATCGAGTTCTTAAAACAGAAGAAAGCTGATGTTTTGACTGTAACCGTGACTTCGATTAAGCAAAACTCCAGCTTGACTTTAAATTACGATGCTAAAATGCCGAGGTTATGTGATTTATGAGTTGATGACGAATGGTAAGAGGAGAATTATATTGTATTTTCTGAATGACTGGGAAACTGAGTGAAAATTTCACATTTTCTTGTCTTCCTGGAAGATGGTGGATGGTAGGATTGACTTGTGATTCGTAGTAAATAATAGATTTGGCTTCAATGTATGTCTTACTTCATTATGATTCTTTTGTGTTGGTTATCCTTCTACCAGTTTTAGGTTTGCCTTGAAGTTATCAAGAATTTTGTATTAGTTCATGTAGCAGAAAGCACCATGTTTTTTCAAAGTTTTATTGATCTATTTTAAGGAAGCACAGAACTTTGTTTCTTGTTATCATTTGTATAAGGGAGGTCTGGGCAATTATGCATTCGGATTCCTCGTGTTTGTCATTTTTTTTGTCTTGCATAACTCAACCGTCGACAATATGAACTCATCTTAATTTAATTGCAATTCTTTGTTACTCGTAATTATGTTCTCTATTTTCACTGTCCCCAACAAAATGAGGTCCCGTTAACTCCGTCATCGTCGGGTCTTTTAGGAGGACAGCCTACAGCCATGGTCAGCATCAGAAGACGGAGACTATTAGCATTGTCTTCTGGTATTTCATGCTATTAATTCTTTTAAATTTTTGAAGTACTATGGCCAGCCTATTCAAAACCTTTTAGCATGAGTACTTACTCGATGCATGATTCTCTAGGGAGGAATCCCGTCTTTGCCCCACTTCCCAGAGCTTTTGAGCATGGGCATACTCCCGAAACTGGTGTGGGGAGTGAAAGACCAGACAGTGTTCATCCTTTCCTTTTAACCAATAATGACTTGCCAAAAGAAGTAAGAACGCAGTTCAACGTGCATATTGCACTTCTATGTATGTGATTTCCAATATATTATTTGACATGATTAATTAGTATGAACTGAATATGAGAATGTTACTTCATCTGGGCTAACACACGAGTGATATAATTTTTTGTCATATTTTGGTTTTTAAATGAATATTTAAGTTGTTTGGGCATTCAAAGATTGGAGCTTTTGCTTTTGTAATTTCTTATTTTGTTTTATTGCGTTTTGTTAATTGTTTTAACAGTTGTTCGAAGATGCTGTTGTGCTTTATATTTAAATCATCCACTTTGTATTCGAAATCAGACAATTTCTTATTTTTGGCACCGATTAGGAATCTACCTTGGATGATGGGACTGGTTCATCAAAGGCATCTTCTTCCATTCTACAAGAAGACAACATCTTTCAGCAATTCCCTGGTCCGTTTTTGTTAAGTTGTGGTTCCTGTGTGTTGTCATGCAACGATTTTGACCAATTCTACTTGATATTTTTAAAAAATAAAAGTATTTTTAAGATTTGATGATAGCCATAGTCGAGCTTTTTATAGATAGAATATTCTTATTCAATCTATAAATTACCAGTGTCATTCTTTTCTACTCACATTGTCTGATACGTAATTTGGTGTCATTCTCATTCAATGATTTGACCAATTCTTTCCAATATTTACAGCCCATTTTGTTAAATTTGTCCTCTGTTGCTTCAATGCCAGAGATCAAACGCAGAAAAAGGCACAGGAGAAAACATGTCGAGAATCAAGAACCGTGTATCATGAGAGGTGTTTATTTTAAGAATGCTAAATGGCAAGCTGCTATTAAAGTTGACAAGAAACAAATACATTTGGGGACTGTTGGATCTCAAGAAGAGGCTGCTCGATTGTACGACAGGTTTGTAATATCACAATCTCCGATCCTCTAGAACATTCAACAGTAACTAGAAACCGGTCCCAAACTGTAATATAATTTGAAGTCTCCACTTAATTCTACTCTCTATTAGGACCCTATAGATATAAGAATACATCTTCATGAACTTTTAGGGCTGCATTTATGTGTGGGAGGGAGCCAAACTTCGAACTCTCGGAGGAAGAGAAGCGGGAACTCAAGAAATTCAAGTGGGAAGAATTTTTAGCCATGACTCGTTCTGCAATTTCTTTCAAGAGTAAGCCAGCCTTGTAGAATTTCTCAAATGGTTCACGGGTGATATTAACTTGACAAATGAATTCTTTTTCAAACTTTCAGAGGTTCAGAGGCGAACCGGCCATGGTTCACAAAGAAAACACCAAAACAATGATTCAGAAGGCGAGCAAGCGCACAGCGTTTTTTCTGCATCAGAAGATGACTCATTGGTTCCTTGACTTATTCTATTTTTTCCACTGCAAAGGCATTAGCGTACTTGCCTCTGGAATAACTCAATTCTTGCATACATATATGCACACCTCTACCCTGCAGATCATATAGAAATTTGCTTGAAAAAGTATATTGCTATGTTTTGTTTAGCAGCATAATTACATCATTGAGTTGTTCTCCATTGTATATAGGTTGTCAATTTTCAATTTATGTATGCACAATGGTTTGAAGCAATTATTATATCATATAAATATAAACAAATAGAAGAGGCAAGAGTGGGTTCCAATGTTATGATCAGCTGCAAGGTCTTTATATTTTATACGCTAACAAAGAAAAATCCTTCCTTTACACCAAATGAATGAACCAAAATCTGCAGTAACTTTATTTGATAAGTTAAATTTATCATAAAAAACATGTGTACTGATATACTATATTGTTTTAAAAGTAACAAATATAGTTTTAGTACACTTTGACCTCGATATTGATAAAGAGTAGGTATTTTGTGAGACGGTCGCACGAATCTTTATCTGTGAGACGAGTCAATCTCACCGATATTCACAATAAAAAGTAATACTCTTAGCATAAAAATAATATTTTTTCATGGAGGACCCAAATAAAAGATCCGTCTCACAAAATACGACCCGTGAGATCGTTTCACACAAGTTTTTGTCATTGAATAAAACATATAGATTCCAAATTATGGAAATGACTTTTTGTCGTACATTTGGTGTTAAAAAAAAATCCATGTGTTGCAAAATTAGGGTAATTATTGTTAATATATTACACACAAATAATGTAGTGTAGATTATAACATATAAATACATAAATAATCAAAAGTCTAGTCAGATATTTCATATCCATAAGCCACCAATTTTTGTATTTTATGTCCAAAATTTATTATTTCATTTTTAACAAAAAAAAAATCCAAAGTAACAAAGTGAATATTTTATTTTATATGATAAATTTATTAATTGATTTTGAAATAATTAAATTTCACTCTCACTGACTTATAAAACTTCAATACATTTATATCCTCATGAGTTCTTGCTGACCAACCCCTCAGATGATATTTTAAATGAAAATTTATGTATATACGACTAAATCATGGAAAACCATGACATTTTCACAAGATTGCCATTCCCGATTCCCCATACTTAAATCACATAGTTGACTCCAAACATATGATTTACCCGTTTAGACTCGCCGCCGAGCAATTTGGACAAATACAGAGTGCAATTATCCACTGTCCACTTTAATCAAAGGTTCAAGAATCTGAAGTTAAATATGCTTCGATAGTAATGATATAATACATAAAATGGAAAAATAATATCTCCACTGTCTTCGCAAAATAATTCTTCCATATATGCATCATCGGCGACCGTTTCCAGGAAAAACTTGCACTTTCCTATTCGAACCATTAAATCTGCATGTGATGGAAGGCAACACATAAATCCAGAGCAACCGTGTAATATAAAAATCTCGAATTTGACTCCGTTCACCAAAGACTTGATATGTTGAGTTCTTTCAACAGTAAGAACCGTCACAAATGTAACAACTTAAGCCAGTTTCAATACCCGAATATAGAAGTCCATAACAAATTGATCTAACATAAAGACATTGGCCCCTAAATCAATTGTTTGTAGTATCTGTGAAACTTCTACAGCACCAAACATATAGCTTGTTATTTCTTTAATGAAAATAAGACAAAAATCAACTTCAGGAATTAACGTAACATACAAGAGGCCGACTAATCTTAAAAATCTAATGATGCCTTTTATCGGTCATTCCCTTAGCCCACCCCCAACCCGCAGCCCAAAAGTCACTGAATAACAAGCGAGCATACAGATAAAGAGACAGACGGACCGACCTTAAGTACTATTTGTGGCGGGAAGATAAATTCTAATCATGTCTTTCATAGTGATTTTCCTCCTACAGGTAGGACATTTGCCCTGAGCAGCTATGGCAGCTTTGATGCATGCTTTGCAAAAAATGTGACCACACTTGGTGGACGTCTCCTCAACCAATGTGCCCATGCAAACTGGACAACTAAATGTAGGCTCCTTTGGTGGCGGCGGCGTCACTGTCGCTCTCTGTCCTCTGTTTCTCTGAAGTTCACAAACATCGGCAGGCAACATAAGATATAGATTTCAACACGAAAACCTCCCAGGAAGAGGAAACATAAGAGACAAGAATACCAAAGTAGCTTACGGAGTTCAACTCAGCAAACTAGAAGTTTAAAATTACAGTCATCTTAGCAAGAAGAAAACACCATGCACAAAGCTAAACATACAGAGCTTATTAGCAAAGACCAATATCAAACAAACATGAATTCATCCAGAGCTACGGGGAGCAGTTGTTATAAAAAAAAAATACCAACCGCACAGGAACTGGACGTATGCCATGCGGACAAATCGGCTGGTCAAAAGCTAAGTAGTCCAACGTTCATTAGAGTTAATGGAAGTATGCAATGAATTCAAAGAAGATATCAATCACATGAATAATTATAGCTGATATATGTTGATATGAACAAACAAGAAAAACTTAAATCACTAAAATTGGCAGATGCAAAAATATGTTACCATGGAATTGGAATTGCTACTGCCTTCTAGATTTATGTAGAAATCGCAAATTGTTTGGCTCGTAGGAAACCTTGCACGCTTGTTGCGAGATGGCCTTTCTTCTGAAACAATTGTTACTTACTTAGCACATTGTTTCCTCACATTTGAAAATTGGAGAAAGAAGAAGAAACCACAGGATCACTAAAGCCAACAGTATAACATCAGAAGTGTGAAGCATAAACAGGCCTAATTAACTTCAGATTCCGAACAATTGACCAAGAATAGACATCCTTGAAGCAGGGGGACATTACCAAAATTAAAAAAGCAAGTATTTTATTTCTGGTTAACATGTCTCAGCTTGCAACTTCTTTTAAACCATTGACATTATTATATCACTTCGACTAGTAAGAGCAAAAATAAAATCGAAAAGAAGATCCTGCACTAATGTAAAAACTACCACATGCAACAATGCCTCAGATGATCTAGAATGGAGAATAACTAGAAAACGGGTGGTTCTAATCTCCAAGCAATCTAATAATGAACAAGTTAATTACGTGGCAAAGATAATAAATCCTTACACAGCATTCACAGACGTCACTTTTCCAAATTATAAAGTTATATAAGAGTAATAGGACCGAGCGCTTTTAAAATCTTTTAAAATGCATAGCAACTCAAACACCACGGTTAGATCGTTCTACCAAGTAGGGACAATTATTGCATCCAACAATCTCCCTCCAAATAATTGCACTCCTTGCAATCAATGAGAATCGAACTCGTGACTTTGGCTCTGATACAAATTGTTAGGATCGGAGCGAGGTCATAGGTTCAAGTCTCCCAAGACGCATATTTCTCTTCTTGGGAGGAATGTTGGGTTCAGTGTGCATGATTGAGAGTGTTACTGGGATGGGTGACCTCCTGAGAATTTCTCATGCGTCAAGCTGCTAACGTTGATCCGCTTGATCTGGTTGGCTAAGTGGACCGTAAAAGAGTGACACCAGATCTTAACGAGTAATATTGTCTTTGCTGGAGACAGAGCCGACGGTAGGGAAAGGGTAAGGAAATAAGGAAATAAAGTTGTGTCTTGGCAAACAGCTATAGCTTTTGGCCTAATGGTAAGCGCTTGATCCTAAAAGAGCACACTTGAACGTTAAAGATTGGTTTATTTTAAAGAACTCAAAGGAAAATCAATTTTTCTATTTCTTTTTATTGCACTAAAATCTTAGAAAATATTTTCAAATCTAAGAATTTAAAAGTTATTGAGCAACAAAACATACTCTGATTTCCTCCACAAGGGACAAGCGTGCAGAGTGCAACGGCAATAAAATCAAGCAGGATTGAAGTAGATGAGCATGAATTGCATATAACCATTTATGATACGATTTGACAAATTTGACTTGAATTCACTAATTTACATAGGTGATCCCTTGTTTTTATAAAAAAAAGTTAATCACATAAAGCCAAAAATAAGAAACAGGGGAAAAGAATTTGGAAGGAAAATGTTGACCAGGAAATGACATGAAAAATTCATCATCCATCTTGAAAATGGTAAAACCACATGTTTGTGAAATGTGACCCATATCTCATATCCACTTGCTCAACATCTATCTTAACTGAATAACGAAAAAAAGTTCACATTCCATCCCTAAATTGAAGTCCTCGATATTAATTAAAGCTATTATCAGATCTGGATTGAATCTATAAATTTATGTAAATTCGAGGCAACATTCCACTATATCTACCTACTACCTAGTACATAAAAAAAATATCCAAGTTTCCCAAAAGATTTTCAACAATCATTGTTTTCATCTATGTTTTCCTTTTCCATCATTCTTCTCAAATTTCTCCGTTTTCCATGGAAACAACTGTTTATGCAATACGTGTTGTGCACATCTTTTTGAGTCCATAATTAACATAATCATCATTAAGGAATGGGGATGTTCAGAAACAACATTACGCCTCATGTCAAAGGAGGAATGTTCATCCACAAATTTGCAATATAAGCTAGCCCTTGCAGGACCTCCAAAATCGGAACAAGATAGACATTTTAATAAAGTTGAAAACACCGCAAATAAATTTACCAGATTCAAGATCAACCACAACAGTATGTCCATGATTTCTTCTCGAATTGTTTTTAGCCTGGAATAAAATTATCACATAGTTACTGCCTGATTATACAAATGCATGCAAGAAAAAATTCAACTAACTACTAGAAGAGCAAATGAAGACAACAATGACAAAGAAGAAGAATAAAAAGTGGTGGTAAAATATATGCTATACTTCTGCAAAAGCCCTTGGGGAAGATATGATAACATCATCATCATATGCATCCAGGTCAATTGCTGCAGTCAGTGGTGGGTTTCCTTCCTGCCTGTCCTGAGAACTTGCGTGATTTGAAGTCCCCTCCTGACCACATGGCATTTGGGGCACAACATTAAGATCGACATCCAACATTGGCTTCCTCCGTCTACCCCTTGTATACCTCCTGACTCGATCCTGGCTGCTCATGTTATACCTAATCCAAGCACTCAAATCTCCTAAAAGTCATCTATGGCACCAACTTAAATCAAATTATTGAAGTATCCACAAAATGTTTTGATTTGAAGGAAGGAAATTTTAACAGATAGGAACTGATAATGAATGAATCGGCAAAATGATATATATTACAAAGTAAATCTAATGCTAGACCGTGAAACACAAAGACAAACAGCAACTTAACACCTCCAAACTCACAACCCTAAATTCATCAGCCTCGTATCCTTCAGATTTAATGTTTATAAACAATTCTCACTTTTCAGCTCGACATAACTTCAGGTTCAAAACTCGTGCAAATTAAAATGATTCAACTTTAACCAAGTCTAAACTTATCTATTTTAATACATGCACAAATCACAAGTTACATAGAAAATGAACACTGGCACAAAATTTTGTCGTCCAATCTCTCCCCATAAACATTAAAAAAGAGTTCAATTTTCTTTAAAAAAATTCCATTTCTCGCAAAAATAATGGTCGCGCCCAAAGCGAGCCATCCAAAAAACAGGAGCTTTCTCTTATCAAACTACAAAAATTACAAAGGGATTCATCGAACTCGCAAAAATTTCGAATCTAAAGCAAAAACAAAAGGAAAACGAAAAAAAAGGACTGATTAAACCGACATTGAAAAACACATAAGGTCGGAAAGTAATGAAAAAAATGGAAAATTACGGATTCCATAAAACCTCGACATCCATGGCACCCATTGCCGACTATTAATCACACCGAAAAAGCACAAAACGATCGGTAAAGAAACCAACACTTGCAACGATGAACTTACAAATCCAACATTTATCCGATCACACGTAAAGCGACTGCTAATGAACAACAAAAGGAGCACAACTTTTTTCACGATTAAATCCAAAATAAAATCGAGAAGGGGAAATCTAACCTGATTTTACGAGAGCAAATGGAGGAAATTCCAAGGTATGAGTTCTAATTTATTGAGATTGTGACAAAAGTTCGAAAAGATTTGTTTAGCAGTAATACGTAAAGGCGAAAGAAAGGTAAGTTCAACCTTACGGACATCGCCGACTTTATTACTACCCGGGGCGGGGGTGCGTCATGGGTGACGGGTGGGCGAGCCAAGTTGCCAACGCTGGGCCGGGTCCCTTGTAGACAAATAAATATTTAAATTTTAAGTATATAATTTTAATATATAAATAAATTAAATAAAAATATGAGCAAATTACATAAATTCTCATTTTTGAACGTGCGTTCAGTTTTTGATAGATCTATTTTTTCCTACAATTTATGACTAATCCAAAAAATATTTATGTATTTCCTAAGGCTACGTGTGTTTTTCGGATAAAATTCGGTAAAAAAACAATGGAAATATCGAGTAGATATATGATATTGAATTAAATGTTTTAAATATGACATTAATATAAGATTTTTGAGTACTTAAACATGTATAAAAAATTTTGATATTAATGACAAGTCTTTTCGGATGAAAATTTGGCATAAAACCTTGAAAATCTGGTACTATTATATG
Source organism: Primulina huaijiensis (assembly GCF_012295235.1). Lineage (NCBI taxonomy): Eukaryota > Viridiplantae > Streptophyta > Magnoliopsida > Lamiales > Gesneriaceae > Primulina > Primulina huaijiensis. Next base: position 2,824,667 of record NC_133319.1, on the reverse strand, counting down.
ATATTTGAGTATTAAATATTTTAGATTTGTCACTAATATATGATTTTTGAGTAATCAAACATATATAACAAATTTTGTTATTATTGACACATTTTTTCACATGAAAATTGATACAAAACATTAAATATGTGTCTGATATATGATATTTAATTATAAACTCTTTCAGATCGGATAGTAATATATAATATTTGAGCACACACAAGTGTGATAAGTGTTGATATTAACGTAGTTATTCTAATTTTATACTCAAAATTTTATATTATGTATCATATTTAAACCAATTTCTTTTGCAATATCATATATATGTTCCAAAATTTCAATGTTTTATACCGAATTTTATCGGGAAAAATAGGAGTGCTGAAACATTTTTGTGCAAATCATGGACTGCAGAGAAAATTTTGGAGACTAAATACACGTCTAACTATGCTATTGAGAATTTAAAAACAAGTCTCCCTGAAAATAATTAATCGTATTATAGTCATTATCCATTCAACAAATTGTTAATAATTATTATATCAATGTTCCAGCTATCATCATTATTATATATTTTTATATATTATTAAGCATCCATGAATGTATATTAATAATAACAATAAACATCTAAAAGTTCACATCGCGTTAAACATATAAATCAACTTGAAGTTTGATAAATTCAAACTCAAATCAAAATTTATTTAAGTTCCATTTAATTTGTATGAAACCTCAGTTCGATAATTTGAAATTATTGATAAATAAAAAATAAAAAATTCGAGGGCTTTTGTTCAAGTAAAGCCATAACATTCGGGTTGAACTCAAAATCGTGTTGCAGCTCATGAAATAATACTCAAATAAACTTGAACTCTAATTTTGGCTATTGAGAGTCAATTTGGTTTGATTGCCTGTGATTGACAAATGACATTTGAAAAAGGACAAATTTATATACATACTATATATTAACTCACAACTCCTTATTAATCTGACAAAATTACAGCAAAATATTACTAAACACTAGTTTTTTACACAGAAAGCATTTACCTATGTACTACATATAAGACACACACAAACAAAAACTTTGCTTGATCAGGCATTATGGGAGACCGTAATATCTATATAAATCCAATATAAAAATGCATGTCAATGGATGCCATACAACTGAACCAGACCACGAAAAAAGCGCCATCTGAGTAAAGGTGCCATTTAATAAATGTATAAGTAACACAACAGACATCTATCAGTGAATAACAGAATAGAAGTTGAAAGGAAAAATAAAACCACAAATAGATTAAGAAAGCTCGTCACAAAAGGTTTTTTGTCAATCTAATCATGAATCGATTTATTGCGCCTGCCTCCAAAACTATCCAGGATGACTCGAATAGCTCATGAAAATACTCAGCTCCCGTCTCCTCAGCAGCACTTCTGAAAGCAATTCCAAACGCATTTCCTTGAACTGCTCCTAGCCGTGGTTTCCCGCAGATACCAACGATTAAGACCTTATGGTCTTGCGTGTAGCAAATGCATATCAAAGGCTTCATTCTTGCTCCCTTCTCGCGTAAAGCATCCATCAGAAAGTACCCAAATTTTGTCAAGGATTGAGGGAAGCACAGGAGCTTCGTATCCGCACACTCTTCGAGCTTCACCCACCGGAACTTACTTCCACTTCTTATCGAACCTTTCTTCGTTATGGCTGAGCTCCCTTGCCTAAGAACCGCCCTTTGCACCTTAATAGCATGCCGCATTCCTGTTTCAAGCTTGTCGAGATTGCTCAAGGACAGGGCATCATAAGCTACCCCAAATTGCTTGGAACCAGAGGAGCCATCTGCTTCAACCGATGACTCTAAAAGAGCTGTCACCCCATACACAACATCTGCAGCTGAAACTTTCGAGCTATACCCATGAAATAGTAAGAAACCTCGGAAATAAAAATCAGTGAGCCCAAACTCTGGTAGATACTGTTCAAACATATCCTTCATTTTGTGTTTTATCTCTACGCTCATGTACTGAAACTTCTGTTTGCACTCCTCCCGTGCAAACCCCATCCGAGCTAAAAGAAGCTGCATCTTTTTCAATCCATTGTCACTCCAAGTTTTCAACTTAGTAGCTATGTAGGAAGAGCATAGCATTGAATCAAATAAGTTCCATTCTTGTAATAACATCAGCCTTGGCTCATCCTCATAAGCAATTCTAGAGAAATCAGGCGCCACAACCTTTGTACCATCCTTGAGAGTGATTGATGTAACAGCATCCAAATTTCCTGAGCTGTTTATGTGTTGCTCAAGCTCCATCACCCCGGCCTGGTATCTTTCATCTGTTAACCTCTCGTGTACAAATTGGTCAGTCAAAGCCACACAGGCCAACCAAAGCAACTGAGTTGTGTTCTTTCTCAATGAGTGTGAGAGATCATACATCAAACACCCTGATGGCTTCCCATGGAAAGTTCCCATAAAATAGTACTCTCTCTTCAACTTTCGAAAAAGCTTAACTGGGTCATCCGTGTTTTCTTGGGAAACTCTCCTTTTCTTTCTGTTCCTGCCCCCACCCTCCCCCTCGCTGTCGCTTTCATTTTCATTCTCGCTGTCCAAATCATCCTCAACTTCGTCGTCACTATCCAATTCACTAGCGTTAGCCAGAGCCGATACATCAAATTCATAAGCTAAGTCAGCTTGTAGCTCATCATCTTTCGTGTAAAGCACCACCACAGAATCATTTTGATCGCTTAAATTGTGTAAATGTATAGGCCTATGACTGTCTACTACAAAAACACGAGCTAATGGTCGAACTTCAAGAACCCTTCTAAGATCCCTATGGCAACCCCAGTTTATCAACAAAATGGTCACGGGATCATCTGACGAATAACTCAAATTATGTCCAGCATACTTGTGAATTTCCTTGAAACTCGAAACCGGATAACACGCATACCTAATTGAATCTGATTCCAGAACGTGACACATGATCTTCAAAGAACACAGTGAATCTACATCTGAAGTCGAGGGGAAAATTAGCACAGGCGCGGAGGAAGCAGAGGCTAATGCCGATTCCTTTAACCTCTTGTAAAACGACTCAATGCCTTGCTCCCTCACCATACTTTCCCAGCCCAAATCCCACCAAAAAATCAAATCTTTTCCGGGACAAACAAAAAAGATTTTGTCGAAATACTCAAATTTCACATGGGCATTGAGTGAATTACTCAGATCCAATCAGTACGGAGCGTATAAACTAACAACACAACAATAACTCATGTTCATTCTGTGGAAGAACACAACGTACAGAAGAGAGATCGATTCACGGCATGTACCTGAAAAGCAGCTCTAGGTGAGGATTCATTCATGCATTCATGGATGCTTGAACTTCAGTTTGTGCAGATGCTTTCCAATTGTAGGAGCGCGTAAGAGAAAGATTTGAATTGGTTTAAATCTCATTGACATTTTTCGTCATCTCGTTTCAATTTTCAAATTTCAGAGAATTTTCGGAATTTTGAACGGCCGCCAAATTTTGGCGGTGAGATCTACGTTTCTGGATGTCGATGGAAAGACCAAAACGCCCTCCCTTACGAATGCTTTCAAGTTTCAATGTTCGTTTCAATAATTTGTTAGTACACTTTTAACATGAGGCCTTATATGTAATCATAATAAGAAAAAAATAAACTATATGCTAATTATATTTAAATTATAATTTTTTTTAAAAAAATGATAGAAATAAAAATAAAATATTACGTAAATTTTTATTTTAAACACGTCCATTTTAGATATCATTTCAAATTCATAACTAAAATCATTTTTCAAAATCAAACTTTCTAACTAAATCAAATCAAGTCCATCAATCCAACGACGACATCGATTAACCATCTGCTAATCTCGAATTTAGTTAGTGACGATAGTGTAGTTATCGTTTTTCCCCCCTAAATTATGAGGTGTTTTGCGGATTGCTCATCGCTTTTCTTGTAATTTACTCTAATATTATAATAAATCATAGTTTTCAATAAATAAAAAAAAAACATGGATTAATGTAACAGTTCACACATTAAAAAATATCGGTTGGAGAAACTACTAAATATTCCATTGCGATATTGAAAACATCAATGGTAACTAAAGTGACCACAAAAACACATGTACTTCAGCTGAGTACTGGTAGAGCTCAAACAAAAATATATTAAATTTGAATCAGAAAGTTAATAAAAAAAAATATAGGGAGTGCATCTTCTACAACTCAAGAATGCAACGCAAGCTCACAAAGTAAACCAGACTTGATGAAGATTCAACATAGTTTGTCAAAGCAAACAAATTGAAAATTGGAATGAAAGAATCTACCTAACAACGGTTGATCTCTCTCTTTTCAGCTAGAGTATACAAGGGGAGAAGAGCACAGTACAAGTAATCACTAGAGAGCAGAGACGACAACAAAGAAGAAGAATAATAAGAACAAGAAGAAGAAGCGATCTACAAAGACCTCTAGTTTATTGTCCAAAAGAAGCACACTAGTTGTAACTGAAATAATGCCACTATCTTTGCATCGTAATAGCCTTTCCGAGCTAATTTACACCTTTAGCATAGCTCGAACTCTCACAGAAAACGATGAATCATCTAGTTTTACCACCAAGGGCAGCAGCATTTCTGCATTAAAGACAGCTGAATCAGTACTTGGAAACATTCAAGAGTCAATAGAATGACGAGTTAAATGATGCTGGAAGCAGGTATTGGATAACCAACCTTTGGTTGATTGGATGGTTGACTGCGTGTTGGATGAGAAGAATGTCTAGGTGTGGTCGACACGTTTCCAGGCCCTGCATTCCTTTCATCCCGAACTTTCTGGAATATATCGGTAAAATTTTCTGCGGACTGAGGATCAGTCTCCCAATTACCAAATTTTGGAACTGCTGCGGCTTTATCAGGCTGCCAATTGCAATGCACACAATTAGAAAGATCCAGCCGGTCAAATTGTTTGGTAAGCATGATTTGGTATTAGCCAGGGAATAAGAACCACAGCCTTTCACAAAATGCGAGTTCTATTTGATGGTAAAATGAAAATAAGAAAATGGTTCTTCAAAGGTAATATGCTAATATATCTGTTAGATCTTTGATTCCAGAACATAATCTTCATAATCTCACATTTCGCTCCAAATATATACTTTTTACTACTAGCAACATATATGGAATAAAAAAAGCTCAAGATAATCAACGTGACAACTTACACTGTCATCTCCAAGATTAGCTTGTCTCATACGCGATTTTCCAGTGGTACCTTGACTACCCTCATAGTTCCTTCCTTCCCAGCCCTGAGATCCGCCAACTCTCCCCCCTACTTTTGCCTGCTGATGAGAATGAAGTGGTGATCGTTCAAAGCTTTGCTCAGATCCTGCACTAGGCCTTGGGGATCGAGTTGCCTTCGGTTTACGGGCACCGTAATTTGATTCACTAGCAGCTTTTTGACTCGTATTTTCATTTTGAGCTGGAGGATTACCGGACTGCCTGAAACCTATGTCTTCACCTGCCCCCTTCACAACAGGCTCCTCAGGTCGAGTTCTCGTTCTTGATGGAGAAACAAGAGCATTAGCAGGAGCAACAGGAGAAGAGTTGACGTTTTCAAACATCTCAGGATTCTCCTGGGGCTCGTTCGGGTTGATCATCTTTCCACCTCTGGTTTTTCTTGCTTTGTCAAAGTAAACTGTGTAAGGAACGTTGTCTTCACCTTCCCAGTTTCCAAATTTTGGCACATTTGAACGCTGATTTCACAACAAAATGATAATGTCATTACCTTTTACTAAATGCAAATAATTGGCTCTTACACGAGAAACTCCAGATATATGTTTCCGGCCAACAAGGAAAAGAAAATATTGTAGTACATTCACAAAATATACTAACTACCACGCTCTTTACGAAAAATAAACAATATTTATCAAAGAACACAAGTGTTTTAATTTATTAATGCATTTTGGGCAGATATTCGGGCATCCATATAATTTCAAGGCCGTAAATTTACCATTTAACACATCTGTATTTCATGTTTTAAGATGGATAAACCCAAGAAAAACACAACCACATATACATCGTGCGGAACAAAAATAATGAAGGTTTTATTTAACTTATAAACAAGAAAACACTAGCTTTTCTTGAACTAAATATAATCCATTACCCCTCAAATTTAACAAAACTGTTGTTCAAGACTTACAATCCAAAAAATGACGCAAAAGATATCCCTTGTTTTAAGAGCTTCGACTCGACAAAGAAAAAAAATACAAAGTTGTGTTAAAACAGTGGACTAAGATCAGCCACAACATCCAGCACGAAGAATCATAGAAGCAACATTTTGCCCGTTATACTATTATTTCGACTTAAAATTGAATCATAATGATATTCAGTTCAAGAAACAAAAATCAAAAAAAATATGCTGTCATGTGGAAGTGGATGTAAAAACCAAACTAGAACCCAAGTTTAAGTTAATTGCTTATCTAAACCAAAATGGATTAAAACTTTTCTACACATTTCAAGTTTCAATAACCAATTAAGATGTAAACCAATGACGCCGCAGCAAAATCAACATGAATCAGGATCCTCTCTCTATCCATGCTTATATTTTACATCTATTAAATTTTCTGCAATCATTTCCCTGTTTACATTCTGCACTAGATCTGTTGATTTCACAACATTCGTGAACAATTCGATCAAAGCAACCAACCAGGATTTAGTTTTCACGTGCAAGAAAAAACACAGAAAGAAAGAAGTAAAATGAAGGGGTTAAAAAACCCAATGAAGTGCGACAGAAAAAAAAGGACAATCTGGACCAATCAATCAACTTTTTCCCCAATAAATATCCAATCCAAGTACTTATCAGAACCTAATAATTCAAGATTAAAGTTCAAAATCATGAATTGTTGTCCAAACTTATCGACCAATCAGCATCATTAGACTTGCAACAACAAGAAAAAAGATTGAAACTTTGCAGCCAAAAACACAACCAGGCAGCAAACCATGTTCAAGAAATGTAGACTTACAGCCATTTTCCTTCAGCGAGACTTCTGCGGAGAAACCCAGAAACAACAGAAGAAAAAAAATTCAAAAAAAGTTTCGAGGGAAGAAGAAATCTAGCAAAAACATCAACACACCAAGCTTCCCCAAGAAAATGAAAATATAAAGCAACACCACAGAAGTAAATTCAAGGATGGGAGAGAGAGAGAGAGACCAGATGGACGGTTTAAATAAATGATGAGGGAGAAAGAGGTGTTTATGAATGAATCAATGATTGACCGGAGCCACCCGTTACGGTTGACTGTTGGAATCCTCCCCAGGAACCAAGTCTTCACTCGTCTAGCCGTTGAACTCGTCAAGCTCGTCTACCAAAACCAACCCCTACACAACGGAGGTATAGAAAAAGTCTTGATTCAATGATGCAAGTTTTATTAATTTCGCTCGTTTTTTTCCTCATATGAAAAATAAATTATCATAACAAATCTATGTCTTTTTTAAAAAAAATTTAAGCAAAAGAAACCCACAAAACCATATTTAATACATTGGCTCACAAAATTTTCCAATTTGATCTCAAAATCATTACGATTTTTGTTTTAAAAATGTAAACTTTCCAAAACGGCCACTAGCATAAAGTAGCAATTATGAAGTTAACTCGAAACTAATAATACAAAAATTTAAAAATAAAAAAAAGATAGAAAGTGCTGTTAAAATTTCCAAGGGCCGTTGAAATTTCAATCAAGTTGGTAGGTTGAACTTGATCATCGATGTGGTAAGAGGTGAATGAATTAAAATAGTACTGCTTTAAATTTAGAGAAGAAAAAAAAAGGTAACAAAATAGACTTATTCGACTTTCTTGTGACTTGGACATCAGAGGTAGTGTGAACCTTAATTATATTTTAATAATAATAATAATAATAATAATAATATAATTCTTAAATTCATGCACACTTGTTTACTTTGTAATAACCACGTTCCCTCGTGTCCAAACCTTTTCACACATAGCTAGACAAATTCCCGTCTTGTAATTCAAGTACCAAAAATTTATATGAGACGGTCTCACGAATCGTATCTTGTGAGACGGATCTCTTATTTGAATCATCCATGAAAAAGTATTACNGCTTTTATACTAAAAGTATTACTTTTTATTGTGAATATCAGTAGGGTTGATTCGTCTCACAGATAAAGATTCGTGAGGCCGTCTTACAAAACACCAATTCGTAATTCAATCTTGAAGTGTTCAAGTGTATTAAGAAACCATGTTATTCGTTTGACTAATTAGTTGATCAAGACAATTGATAGGTCAGAAAAAATATAAAGAAATCAAAATATTCCCATGTTTTGGAAAAAAATAAGGAACTTTAGATTTTTAAAATAATTGGTAAAAATTAATTTGTGATTAAATTGAAATTCTTTTGCATTTTGATAATTTGGACATACTAAATTAGTTTATACTATGTCTGTGTCAAATATATGTAATTAAGAAAATAATTAAAAAAACAAAGTTCACAAACATAATTACAAATTTTTTTTTTTGTTGCGGTAGATTTTAGGTTTGTTCTTTGATCGGATTGCATGTAAATTTTTTCTAGCACATTAATTATTAAAAGCAGTCAATATATTTATTTAGAATCAATTGATTCAATTTTACTTGAAAAAAATACTTCTATAGCCAACTAATGGATTAGAAGTTAAAATATATAAAAATTGTTCAATTGAATTTCAAATAGAGTGGCTCGTGATACACTATTTTAAAAATACAAGAATTCGACGCGCGCGCGCACACACACACACATATATATATATATATAAAATTTTGAAGCACACACATCATGGACACTTATGTGAGTACCGATCATGTGACACTCATCTATTGAATGTACAGTGTTTTTATGTTTCATCGCATCTAACAGGTGAGTTTCACTTCATCGGTGCTCGTATAAATGTGAACGGTAGGTGTGCAATATATCAAAACTGTATATGTATATTGTCTACTAATGAGTGACACTCACTCATTAAACATAATGAATCATACGATATTTTCAACGATCATATATTGAAATTTGTTATTATATCATCAAATTTTGTATTAAATTTATCATGAGATTTTGATAAACAAATTTTTTATATTTGATTTTTTAATAACTGAACAAATTTAATTGTACATATAACATTATTATATCTTAATAAATAAGACGATTAATAAATAACATAACAAACTATTGCTTTCTACATTTATGTACGAGTACCATGAATTTAGCTAGCTAATAGCTGGCTGTCCTATATTTATGTCAAATTGTCTTTGCCCGTTGACTATTCAACATGTCAAAGTCTGACCGACGACCAAGACCCCAAACACTTTCCTCCTCAAATTGTTTGTCTGCTCACTATTAATTTTAATCTTTTCTTTTTTTTAGAAATAATTTGATTAGTTTTATTTTTATATATCTTAACTTAAATAAATTTTATTTTTTAGTCTTTTTAATGTATTATATATTATTTTTTTAAAAAAAATGTATCATATATTACTTTTTTTTAAACGTATCATATATTACATTTTATAGTATAATTTAACATTCCTATAAATAATTATAGTTTTCCACGACTAGGATGATAANCAAAACACTAAATTCATCCTATATTACTTGTTTGACATCAATATTCTCCTACGTGATTAATGTGACAAGAATAAAATTTATTTACATACATTGAAATATACATAAAAATAAATAAATATAAACTATATATTGTTTTCCTCCCATTTTGATGTATTTTAGATCATATTGTTTATTATTTTTTTCTTTTTTGATCAATTAAATTTTAGTAATATGAACTTCATTCTCTCCACGTGTGCACATAGAAGATAATAAGTGCCAAATGAATCATATTCGAAAACATATAACTCACAATACTATATTTCAAATTTTCCTATATAAATAAATTATTGTACTTTTTGAATAACTTCAAGAAAATCTATTATTCCTATTTTGAATAAAACTAATAGATATATGGGTACGTGGGTGTGGGATAAGTACCACTAATAATAATTAGTGTTACATGAATATCATAAACTTTAAGATTTTCAAATTTTGATTGAATTACGATATTTATAAAATTAAACACCACGTGAGATTTAGAGATAATATATTTGTAATTTAAGCATACTCTATTATACCGAATAAAAAACAAAGGCAAAAACATGTGTGAAACGGTCTCACGGGTCGTATTTTGTGAGACAGATCTCTTATTTGAGTCATCCATGAAAAATTATTACTTTTTATTGTGAATATCGATAGGGCTGACCCGTCTAACAGATAAAGATTCGTGAGACCGTCTCACAAAATACCTACTCAAAAACAAAACGCACAATCATTCTTTTTTTTTTTTTTTTAAAGAGTCAAATTCAAGAACAAAACTATATACGTTAGAGCTAAATGTGTGAGAGTAATTTTGGAAATAAATAAAACATCATACCAAAAGTCAGTTAATTATCGAAGTCTCTCACTTAATTAATATTATAGATTAATATAAAACAACACAAATATATATCATAAACGAGAAAATTGGTCATGTAAGTTCACATTATTTATATTTTTGTCATCTAAAGTTTCAAAGTTGGATCTTATTCTTCGGACTTTGTTTTTGTTTTTTTAGTCTATTTTTGTCGCAGAGACAACATGATAATGAAAAACATTTAGTTGACAACGAAAAATGTTGATATGACATCGATAATTGTTGACGTTTTGTCACCAATGACGAAATATGACTAAAAACAAATAAAATGTAAACTTATATAACTAAAACTCAAATTTGACAAATTAAATAATTATAATAGTAAACAAGATCTTACAACACTAAAATAAACACTCTCCCTTCACAAACAGTATCTATCCCGATTAATATAATACAGAACACATCTTTTTTCGAAACCAGTAAAACTTGTTTAAGAAATTCGGCTAAAATAATAATTTTTCTTCAGACATAATTAAAAAGTATTAATATATCCTCGACACAATATCGTCCCACTCAAATGCTATGTAATATTTGGTGTTCACCTGCGTATGTTGCCTGTATTCGTGTGTATTATGTATTAACTTCGCCTTAACTTCGACTTCACTTCAGATTTCACTCTTACAAGAATTAAGTACACTCTCCCAACTATTTTGACTGCAACCACGCGCCCTTTTTCTACTTTTTTTGTGCTAATCTTCTATCATCTGTAAAGCATAATCATCCCATTTTTCCCAAAAGACCTCGCCATTAATCAAGCTTCAGCAAGTAATACAAAACCTCCAACGAAACAAGAGAGAAGGGGTCAGGGGGCAAAAAGAATGAACGGGAAATACGTAGTCTCGACCCCTCGCATTCTGCTTAAACCTCAGTTCGAGAAATGGGTTTTCCTCATTTCTGGTAGAAATCAGGCGATATTTTCATGTTAGAAGAGGCTATAGAGCATTAAAGATTCTTTCTTTTCAAAAGCTTCTGCACTGTGTTATCCAAGATTCAATTTTTACTAAACTGTAGCTTTAATTTGGTTGTATGCTGATGCCTGAAACAAAAGCTCTAGTTGAGAAAATCTAAAATTATATTTGCCTTTTATGTTCATTTCTGGAAGATATCTGAAAGTATGAAATGTGATTAATTTATTGACAGATTGTGTACGTTCTCCGATTTGAGAAAATATTAGCTTACCAAGTGTTGAGATAAGGTGTATTCTTTCTCGTGGCAAAAATGATTCCCTTGTTCTTTTTGGTCGTATGTTCGGAGGGCTTGGTGGCTTTCCTTTTGATGGTGAAGATTGGGCCACTTAGGCAACTGGTAATGAAGGGTTTGGATCAAGTGAAAATGAGAAGGGCCACTGTTTTAACCATTGCTGGTACTATATTTGTTATTCTCTTATCAAACTTATTTAGCATACTCAAGATTCAGAATAAGGGGGTGAAGCATGGAACAATGACGCCAATGGATCAAGTACTTTGGAGGACCAACTTGTTAGAGGCTACTCTGATGGGTATGACCATTATTTTTCGGTGAAAGATGCCTAATATGGTTACTTATTGTGATTCTCGAGTTTTGAGTACGTGCAAGCAGATTGTTTTACTGCATTTCCCCCTAAAATGTTGGTTTATTTGAATTTAGGCGTATGGATACAACGCCCTTTAATTCCATTGCCTATATTTGTGATTTCTGGTATCGATATTTGTTCCCTGAAATGTTCTGCTCCGTGCTCATTTACCCTATCTCTTCTGGTATATTTTATAGCAACTTGTGATTGTCTAATTAGGTGTTTCATATTTTCATTGATGCTTTGATTTCAGAGAATAGCAGATTAATGTTCATACAAATTTGTCTAATGCTATACACTTTCAGTTGAAGGATGGATATGAGGAAAACCTTTTATGTTCTTATTGCTTTGTATGCACTTTTATCAGTTGTGTACTATCCATTTATTTTTTAGTCTGTCGAAGCTGTTTTGTTTTTTTAAATTTCCCGTGCATCATATATAGCGTAAATTGTATAGCGACTCCCTTTTTCAGAAAGGCTAAAACTCTCTTAGGACAGATCAATGAGCAAATATCCCTCTATATTTTTATATTGATAACTTTAATCCCCCATCGAAGTAAATTATTTTTGTGGTATGTTTGCTTTCTCTAGTCTTGTATTTCCGACTTGGATAATTTGCGGATGTGGCACAGCAACGACTACATAAGGTTTGCTAACTGGTTGTCTGTAGAGTCTATTAAATTGAATGAAAGAAGAAACATTAGATGCGGCAGTGCATTGTTCAGGCTTATTTCTCGATGCTCTTTTCTATATTTAATCGAATATTTGTGTTCAATGGCAAGATACTTGTAAGAGAACACAATCTGTTTTGTGATTGCTCAAAAATTTACACTGTAGTTGTCGTTGGGTATACTTGATTTAACATTAATCTTGAGATATAGAATCTACTGGTCAAGTAGATCCTTGGCAGGTGATGGATTCAGCTAGTAATTGTTTCACATCTGTCTTTTATTAAAATTAGTAACTCAAGTTAATGGATGAGTTCATTACGTAAACTCATTTAATCCTTCCACAAATTGAAGTGGGTGGCAGTAGAGGATGGAAGGGTCGAGGAAGGGGTGTGTACCAACCCCTCCTCAATTACCATGCCCAATCTCTTCTCAGTAGTAGGGCTTGAATTTAATGCAAAAAATAGGTCATCTTGCTTCGTTATTCACTTGAAACCTTTCAAAGTTCAACCATGCCTCTCGAATATGAACCTCATACCAATCATCTGGGCCGCATTAACTGCAGTATTTTTCTATTTAAACCTTCACCCCTCTTAGTAGTATAGCGATTGGCATCCATTGATCTAATTGTCCTTAGTTTGACTTCCATGGCTATGATGCCAGTTCCTGAGCTCGAGAATCTTACCTTATTCTGCAAAGTGGGATTTAAGTAGGCTTAGTACTTGTCCAACACATTTTTGGCATCTACTTTACTTATTATACTAAGTTTTATGATGTTTATAAGCAATTTCCAAACTAAATGTATTTTATTGGATGAAAATTCACATTTATCAGTTGAAACTAGAAGGTAATTCTTGTACAAGTATAATCTCCAGATATCTTAGCTTGTCTATTTTCGGTGACTTCTTTTCCTTCTCTTCACAAATGTGTTGTTTCAATTCTGTACTCATCTTGCAGGTTTTTCTCTTTTCCTCGGATTTTTAATCGACCGTATGCATCATTACATGCGAAAATTGATCAAATTAAGGGGCAGCACTGGAGCTTCAAAGCGAGAAGTTGAGAGACTCGAGAAAGAAAAATTGCAGCTCAAGGAAAAAGAAGAGAAAGCTGCTGGCGAAACGAAGCGCTTGCAGAAAGAAGTATTAAGCTTAACCGAAAATCTAAAGAAGCTTAAGTTGGAGTCTACAGAAAAAGATAAGAAATTTGAAACTGCAGAAAGTCACGTTGCTGCCCTTCAGAAACAAGCTGCAGATTTACTACTAGAATATGATCGTCTTTTGGAAGACAACCAAAATCTTCAGAATCAAGCTCTCGGTTACCGGAATTGATGAAAATCATGATAATAAGTTGAAATTATATTCGGTGCAGGAAATTTAGATTGACAGACTTCTTTGGTTGGAAGGGTAATATCAAATGTGCGTCTATTTATCAAACTTTGGGCATAGTACTTTTCGTTTTTGTCTTGATTTTTTCCGTTTGGACAGATAGAATCGATCATGGGATGACAAACTAGCCTACATGTTTTGCTATAGATTGATTTTCCTTGAGAAACTTTCAATCTGGGCTATTATCGTTTACTTTTTCAAGTTGATTCGTAAATTAGCATTCGTGAATACGAGGCATGGCTGTTGATTAACCCATTAAACCGCATGCATTACCGCGGTCCTGGTCGGATATATTTAGTTTTGGTGGTACTATTTAGCATTCATTATGTATGTTGGATAGTTGACATGGGATACAATTCGATACCCCAAGAATTAGGCTGCTGCTTTTGGTTGGCCACATGCCGATTTTTAACGAAATTAAATGGCCGAAAATAGAAACCATGATGATACGGGTTTCCCAAAAAATGACGTCACTCGTATTGATTCATGAAAAAATACAGGGAAAAAGGGAATCACCCACCGATATTCATGTGCGAAAATACATGGCATGTTAATCAATGTTTTCACGCTAAAAGGATCTTGGAATCAACTGAAATAGACAGACAAAGCAACTCATTAACCAAAACTTGGATCCCAAGGTCTTCAATCTTGTCAATTATCTATATCCAACTACAACGACAAGCAAATTCAATAGTCAATAATACAAATTGAAATTACTCAAACGATAAGATGACCTGATAACATACATTAGTTGAACTTTTGGTCCCCGCAAGATGGTCGACATTTTGTATGATAAAAATCTAGAACGCCAATGAATGACCAATCCTACCCACACATTAGACTTTTGCCTCCAAAGCAAGAAGAATCTTCTTTCTTGGACCCTGAAAATTAATAGCAAACCACTAAGTTTGGCTGCAAATTCATCAAGAACAATGGCACAGTTGCATAGTCCAGTCCTTGAGTATATCAAGTAGTGAATTAGAACACGAAATAGAAGGGTAAACATAAAAGGGGGCACAAACAAATGTAACCACCAGCTACTTTTGTACTCTTTATTGACCACTTTAATTATTGTGCTTATGGGAATGCAGAAAGATGGAAAAAACAACACGTGCAGCAACTATTATAGAGAATTGCCACCAGAAACTTGTTTCCCATTCTTTGTAATTCAGCACTTCTTATAGAGCTTTTAATTGTAAATAAGTATTAATATTATAGCCCTCATAAAGGCCAACCTGAACATGTAAATACATGGAATGAATATTCTCCCAGGAAAGGGAATATGTGCAAACTAAGAGATATGTAGAGAAGTCAATCCTGCCAATGGAGCTATGGATTAACCAGCAATTGATTAAAGTTTAACTTCTTAAAACCGGTAAATTATTTGTCCAATCAAGCCATGTTCAAAGAGTAATCAAGCTAGAGCCTAGAATCAAGTTGACAATGTATTACTCAATTTAGGTATATATATTCAACTCTCTCGACTCTTCTCAAGTTAACTGCATAGTTACCGTCTATGCCACCTCTACAGTTTTGACAATACACAAGCATGCGACACTAGTCACTTTCGTATTTCAAACAAATATCATTTACAGCCCTATCACTCGTGATATCGGAAATGTTGAAAAGCTTCTCAACCTCTCATAAATACAATTTCTTGAAGACATTTAGCCTATTCTATAATCATGTTGAGCTTAGCCCAAAAGGGGTAGTAAATTGACATGTAAGTGTCTAGTTTGGGTAGGGGCAAGGAATCACTCGCAACCTCTTCCCTGAAACTCTCATGCCTTGCTATTGATTTTATACTACCATTGCGCCACAAGGAACAGGACTCCAACCAGAAACATGCAGCATCAAAATGTCACAACAAGGATTATCTATTTCTCTACAAAGATTTTGTTAGCCTTCAGTTAAACCCCAGCTTTCTCTACATCAGAGTATATTTTGAAGGAAACAAGATGGTTCTATAACCCAAGTGTAGATATCGAAAAACGTGGATACCTATAGTTGGTTCCAAATATATATGAGATGAGACTTTCCTGAGTTAAGAGATGAGGATCGGCTCATTGGAAGTTGGATTACAAACATTATTTCAGAAAGCTCAGGAGATGCCAAAAGAAGGTTGATCAAGTTTCTTGCACACATCATAAGACTAATTCACGTATGATCATAGAGTTAATGTCAGCTGAGCAAGGGTATGATTGGCAGTAAAAGCTGAAAAGCGGAGTAGAAAATCACAAGCAATAAGATTCAGTTGGATTACAGCTACTGAAGTACAATTACAGGCAAGCCAAAATATTTGCCAATCAAATATGCTTTACTAGTATAAAAAAAAGGTAAGAGGCAGCAAAAATAGTGAGGAAAATAAAAAATTATTTACCCAGAACAAATAGAAGTGACATAAAAGTTCAGTAAAAGACTAAAATTCGAATAATGACAAAGCAATTTAACCAATGAGTCAATACTGACCATCGGTATTCCCAAAGCTTTAAGATCTTCATCACTCATATGCATAAGAGCTGTCATATCAACCTGTCAAAATACAGCAAACAATTCATATCGGTAACATTCAGAAAACATATGCCATGAAGAATGTCAAACTGAAACGAAAAAGCAGCTTACTTCTTCGACCTGAAATGTAATCGAATATTTCTCGAGGCCCAGGGACTGCAGGAAATTATCTAACGACTCAACCTGCGTGAAAATTTAAGGTGGTGAAACACATTGCTGCAGATGGTTTCATCAGCATTTCCGATTATTCTCTCAGGTGAGAATGAGAATGAACAAGGGAAACGTTTTCATGCCACAGAAATATATATCAGAAAAGAGATGATCGTACTTTTCCAACCATTTCCTTCGCCTTCTTCTGGGGTACAGGGTTAGCAACTTTCTTTGCTTCTGAAACAGGGGCCACTTCAGCAATGACACTTCTCCTGGTAGGTTTAGCGACTTCAGCTGTTGGTTTTGGTCTCACTGGAGGAGGCACAGACTCAACAGGCCGAGAATATAATGTACCAGAGAGTTTCTCACGTAAATCCCTTGCGCCTCCTGGAAAAGATCCCCTTACACTTTGAGTAGCTCGCTCCATATTCTTCCTTTGGAGCTTCAAACGGAGATCTTTTTCACCTATCCGGCGATCTATTCAGTCCATAAACACAAGGATTGAGTTAACAATATAGAATGTAAAATATATGTAAAACTTCATACTCAATAGCACTTTACTCCAAAAACTCCATACTTGAGACTTGAGTTCCGCCATCTTCAAAAAGATCATGTTCCCATTTGCCATCATCTTCTCTTTGTCTACATGAAAATTCACAACATGCTAAAATAAAGGGTCTGTTTTCTTAAAGAAAGAGAGCATTGATTTTGTCATCTTCTGGATACTTCTCCCGCATGTAAAAATGTCTCTATTCATCATCAAATGTGAATACACCAATAGCCCTTAAATGCTAACAAAATTAACCAGACAAAGAGGTTGCCGCGAACCCCATCTTAAGTCTCAACCCCAATTTACCCGGTAGATAATTATTCTATTCCAACTACCATTGGTTTCAATAAACTTTCACACCGACATGGTATGAAACCAGGCGTCACATAATTTTCTTTCAACCAAAAAAAGAAACATTATCAAATCATAACATCTAATAGTTATATGCAGTTACACAAAAGATTAAACAGTTTCACAGCATAAAACCCCGAAATCAAAAAATAAAACAACATAAGAAGCGTCAGATCAGTGCATACAGACACAAAAATCAATTCATTTCCGTCAAAGCAGAAGAAACAAGCCAGAAAACCTAGAAAAAATTAGGTTATCTTCACCGACGTAAGTAAAAGTATAGAATAGGGAGGAGGTTAACCTCTTGCGGGTAACTGGTACCCTACGACCGGAGTCTGCGGTGTTAGCTCCGTTCAGTCGCTCTCTTATTGACCTATTGGATTGAGCCTCGACTTGATCAGCATACATGGTGAGGCTACTGCCCAGTTCGCCGTCGTTAGGCCACAGCACAATTCGACTCTCGGATCCTAACCCTAACCCTAACCCTAACAAATGATTTTGCGAGGCCGCAGGTTGCTTGTAGCCCGGGATTACGAATCTTGCAGGAGAGAGGTTGCTGAATTCTAAGCTCGGAACTGTAAAATGTAATGGAGGGAAATGGAAACCGGCTCGAACCGGCTTTTAAGTTTTTTTCAAAACATAAATACATATAAAACTATTATTATTAAATTATACACATATTTAGATTTCAATTAAATTAAATTGAGTAGAAGTTAAATCACAATATGAGTTTAAGAAACACACAAAATTGATTTTGTTAAGTCAAAAATCAACGATGCTTTTGCGATTCTTTTATTTACGGATTTATGTATCGGATTTCATTCACCCCACGGTTGGGAATTAATGATTGGTTCTGTCTACAAAGATTTTGGATATATTAACTTATCAATATCATTATTATTCATTTATATAATGAATTTCTTGCTTTCTAATAATATTTTGTCAATCCACAAAACTTCATAATTTTCAAGCGCGTATAATGAGAAGAGAACAATGTATAAATTACATTAAACAATCAGTAGTTTTTCAGCTGTATATGAGAAAGAGTTTAACATTTCAATCGAAAAGAAAATCAAGACGAAACTCATGTAGATAGGAGTCCAAAGAAAGGGTTTGTTAATGCATTCTGCAACTCATTCCCCGCTGTTTTTAATCTCTCCATGTTAACTTTTTCTCGGGCCAGGCACAAAAACTTGCCTCCCTCCACTATCTCAAATCCGCATAGTTGAAGAAACTTGACACCTTCCTCGAATTTACCGACTATGTCCTGCTAAAAAATGAAGTAATGACGTCGATCTAGAGGCCAAGAAACTTGATTCAAGGTTATTCCCACCCAAAATCAAATAATAAAAGAAATTTACGTTGTGCTTTGGATGGCTTTTACATGCATATGTCTGCGGAACATCTTTACCTGAAACGCTGAGTTGTTGATGCGAATCTTCCTGAACTTTCCTTCATCAGGATTGTTGACGACATTTCTCACGTAAATCAAGAGAGTGTCGAAGGCCCTTATAGCACTAGTAATATCTTCCTATCACATCAAATGACCTCCATGTTATTATCTCGTGGAATAAAATAACAAAAACTGGACATGACTTGGGATATGAGCTTTGGAGAAGGTATTTTTCTTCCAATGAAAAATCCCAGAATTCTAAAAGAGACACCCCCCCTCTTAGCCCAAAACAAAACATATTCACCACCATTGAGTGATTCTCGTGTTCGAAATTCATAACCATAAAAAAAGCAGTACAAAGAACTCGTAACAAAAAAATATAATTATATAATCAAAGTTGCTATTTGCTAGCATATTTGGTTA
Source organism: Primulina huaijiensis (assembly GCF_012295235.1). Taxonomy (NCBI): domain Eukaryota; kingdom Viridiplantae; phylum Streptophyta; class Magnoliopsida; order Lamiales; family Gesneriaceae; genus Primulina; species Primulina huaijiensis. The sequence goes on along the minus strand of NC_133319.1, from coordinate 2,805,237 downwards.
GTTGCTTATTTCACCTTCTTGCACATTTATTGAGCACTGGCAATAACCATAATTATCCTGATAGAAAAAAGGGTCACGCAGCAACAATTTCGGTGTTTTTACATGTCATCATTAAACTAAATAAAACAAGCAGTTTGTATTCCATGGAATAAATGGATGAATCTTTCTTCCAGTGGCATCCTTCTAATGCCCTTGGTTATTATTTATTATATGACTCAGAACCTTGCATTTCTTGAAAGCTCGCACAGATGATTGTGGAACATTACAAATGCAAGATTAAGCCACGAAAAAGTCAGGAGTAAACTAAAGGTCCAGATACCTTGTTTTGACGCTTGAGACACCGTAAACATTCTCTCATGATTTCTCTTTCTGCAATAGGCTTAACAGGTGATAAAGCAGGGTTTCCTATGGAAAATTTCTGTGGTGATGCAGTCACAAGTTTCATTGACGTTGAGCCTTCACTAGGCAATCCAAGCATGCCCCTTCGTTCCAACTAAAAGAATGAAGGAAATATTCGATGAAGCAAGAGACTTGTTAAAAACAATAAACCCAATCTGTAAACAATTTCAGGACATCTGGACATCTTCCAGAGTACAATGGAACATGATACCAAAGAGGTGAAGAAGATCCAGCAAATGAGTAGGATCATGATGTGATAGAGGAGAAGATCAAACTGGTAATGGAGAGGAATTTATAATCATGTAATTTTTCTATAAAATATGCTCCTCTTTGTCTCTTTTAGTTTTACCATCTGTTTTAACAGATACCGAAATTACACAAATTCACACAAGAGGCAACATCACCAGATATTCATGGTCTGCACTGAATCTGATTCTGGTAGGCCAAAATTGAACTGTACCTTATCTTGCTGCAGCTTCTGTCGAACTCTCTCCCTAGCTCTTCTCTCCTCCTCTTTCTCTAGTCTTCGCTGAGCCATAAACCTGAGACTTGATAAAAGGGTGCATAATGAGTATAACTAACACAATAGCATGCAAAAGAGTGCATGTAGACAAACAGAGGAACCAAAATCAACACCATACCGTTTCTTGTCCATTTCTTCCGCCAATTGCTTAGCCTCTAAAAGTTTTTTACCTGCTCGAATCCTCTCCTACAAGTGACAAAAGACCAAGCAGTAGGATACTACTTACATTAATGGAAGCAATCCATAACTTTGTTCTTAACTTCTACTAAAAAATACACGGATAAGAGTATTTAGAAAAACTGACATAAGAAGAGGAACATAACCAACAATCCAATCGTATGTAGGATTTCTCATAGTAAGTACTAACAGCTAAAAACCAGGTTGAGTAATTGTAATAGGCTATCAAACAAAACATGAAAAGCTGTTCTGGTTATATTGTTACATTGAACAAAGCATCAAGGCATAGCACAGAGTCACAGTCACTCCAGGTAATCCAAAATGTCTGATCCAACATGATTCTAAATGGTCCTTCACACCAAGTCAATAGTAGATTATCACGATTATATTCTTTCTTGCCAAATCATAGAGATAGGATTACTTCAGATAAAGATTACAAAAGGCTAATGAAAATAAAATTAAAGGAGTCACATCTCAAATTTCAAACTTTACAAAAAGACAAAATGCCAAATATTAGAACATGACATAATCAGTACACGTCAACATGACATAATCAGTACACGTCAGATGCCTCAGATGCTACTAACGAAAAAACTGATTGACAACACAGTTACATGAATGAAGAATTCATCAAAAGAAAATAGAAGTGAAAGAAACGTATGAAGAAATAACCTTCTCGCGTTCTCTTTCCTGTTTCCTTTCTTCGTCTGCTTTCTTCTGATGTGCCTGTTTTCTAAATAAATGAAAATTAGCAATAAGGTTAAGAAAATGTGCAGCACAATCATATTATATATTTACTAAAGTATTCATTGTATGATGGTGTAGATGAGAAGAAAGAGAGGAAATTTTTATCATAAGAGGTATCGAAAAGCACCTTAATGCCTGTGCTCTCAGCTTGACTTGTTCAGAAATATGATTTGAGTCAACTGCTTCAATAGGAATGATGGCTGGAACCTGATGACACTAGTTGCATAGACAGCAGAAAAATTAGTTAATGCAACAAGTTTTTATCACATTATGAGGCTTAAAAATGCCAGGGTGATTTAGATAAAAACTGTAGTATTCCGGAAGTAACAAAAGCACATTGCTTACAAACATGATGTGGGAATGCCAGGATAATACTCGAAAGTGAACTTACTATTATATATTCATGTCGAAATCCATTCCTTTTATACATTAATTTTTTTTCAAAGAGCTTTTGATATCAAGGTCCTCAATTTTAAATCCATTCTTGACTGGACAAAACATTCAATCCACAAGAGTAAAGGTACAAGAGAAAATTTGATGGTGATATAATGGCGTACTATTCGTCTATTAACCAGATTTGCTGTAAGAAGTAGAAGCATGAAATAAAGGATGACCCTCAAGATGAAGCAACTAACCGTTGGCATCTCACTACTAGTTGTATCATTTTCATGATCAATAATCCAATTTATAGCAGCCTCAACACTTGAATTACCTGAAGAAATTTAGTTGTTGTAGTAACATGTAACAAATACGTAAGCAGCAACAGAAGATGAAACTCTAAAGAGCAGGTCAAGAATGCAGATTGTTTTCATCAGACAAGGAATGGGTATTATTAATATATATGAAAGAGAATCTAGAAAAAGGATACACATTTTTTTAATTAAGTCATTAATCTCCAAAAAATTATCTGATGTCTCTCACTCAGAGATGCAGCGGATACATAAAAGCAGTTGTTTTTACTTTTTATGTTTGATCACATCAAACAGAGGTCAATACATTCAACTCGTTCTCGGTGATCCCTATGTTATTTCACCATAAACCAGTTACATCTCAGTCCAAAATAAAAGTGCTTAATTTTGAGAAAATGCACAACACCAGCTTGGATATTTTCTTTCCAAATACCATCCCTCAACCTTTCAAACAATCTTGCATAAAAGTAAACCAATGAAGAAAAGGACAAAATCTGGCAACACAGAAATGATAAATATGATTCTTGACGATATTGAAAATAAGGCACAAACTATTTTCATTTCCACAACTAGCGAATGGGCACAAACATCGGTACACATGCTGGCAAAAAGATTTGGGCATGTGATTAAAGAAAAAAGGAAGAAACATATCCATGACAGGGAAACTAGACTTCAATGAAAGTTTTATCAGGGCCAGGTACAAATTTTATCTGTATATGCAACATTTCAGCAAAACTAATTAATTACCAGAGCAAAGAGCTTTTGTGGTTTGAGCCTTTGAGAAACCCATTGCTTCAAGCTCGGTCATCAATTTCAAATCCATTTCCATTTCTGAGGTAGAATTAAGATCCACATTAACGACAAGAAAATTATGTCAACTAACTGAACTACATGACAATCAAAGGAAGAAAGAAAAAGAGATTAAAAACAAAATGGCACAGCCGCCGACACCCAGATTTAAAAATTACAACATGCATAGAAAAAAGATCAAGAATTCAGAAGCCATGATTACATATAACCATGCACAGAAATTACATTGAGTTTTGGGTTACAAAATAAAAACTCACAATGGGGAAAAACATACGCGACAAAAGTGATGCAGGATGAAACTTTGAGCAAGAATGATTGAAGATGGAAGTATAGGGAGGTGATGCTGAATATTCTTTGCCCGCTCTGCTCGTTAACCCCTTCGTGTGCTGTTTACCTTTCGCTGGATTTCACGCGACGTCATATAAAAAAAGCTTCAATATATAATTTTTTTGACTTATACAATCTTCCTTTTCATTCGCATAAATAGAATCTCAGATAAAAAAGTTATTTTCGTATTTAAAGGTATTGTTTAAAGACGAATCTCTATATGTGAGATGAGTAAGAATATTGAAATTTTACAATAATAAATAGAAAATTCAATTTAAATATTTGAATAAAGACAGTCAAATCAGTTTATTTGGTTTGTTTTAAGTCATTTTATAAATTAATCGGTTAAATCGAATAAACTCCGAGCTTCAATTTTTTATTGGATGTTTTAAATTAAAAATATTATTTTTTTCTCAAAAAATATTTTGGCTAAATTGGAAACAAACCAAAATAATCGATTTCAAGTCATTTCGGTTTGATTGATTTTAGTTTTTGAATTTTATCGAGTTAGCTGGAAATCTTGATTTAATTGAAATTTTGTTCATCCTTAATTTTAATAATATTATCATCAATGTTTTAAAATTTAAAACCTTTTAACAACACTATTATTATTTTTATTATNCCTAAACTTATTAAAAAATTTATTCTATTTTTAATTATTTAATTTAATAAATAAAAAAATTAATTGAGATCTCTCTAAGTCGAAAAATAAGTTATGATTTACTTTCTGTATCATAAAAACTTAGTTTTAACTGTATATATTTTTTTTATTTCATCTCTTCAAATATTATATGACATATACTCAATTTAAGTTACTTGATAAATGAAATCTATGCATTTGTATTTTATTTTCAATAATCTCAATTATTCGGAAAAGTTCATGGTTGGATATTCTCGTGTCCTAAACCTAAGAAGAACAACAATTCATCTCGAACTTGGTGGTTAAACTCTACGAGGATATTGATATTTCGAACTTATAAATTTATGACAAGATTTCAACTATGCATAACTAATTGGACCAGTTAGTCAGTACTCTCAACTCTACGTGGATACTTCTGGAATCCACGAGACCGAAAGAAGAAGAAAACAGTATCACTCAAATAATTCCAATGTTCTCACAACCATTGATTCATTCGTAGTATTACAAGTTACCATGGGAGAAGCGGTGAGGGAAGAGGGGAAAAGAACCATAAAGCTATTTTGCCCATCTGTCTCCAAGAGTGTCCAGATTATTGAAGGTGTAGATCAGAGGTTGGACCTCGGATTCATTTCCCGGGCTTTCGGGCTCGACCCGAATACCTTGAAGCTCAATGGTCACTTTATAAGTCGAGGGGTCGATTTCATTGCTTCTTCGGTGACATGGAAGTCTTTGATTGGTTTCTTTTCCGCTCGAGGGTTGTCCACCGGCGGCACTGATTCTGATGCTCTTCTTGTTCATGGCAAGCCATCCCCCACAAGTATGCTTTTCTGTGGTTCGCGTTAACATTTTCTGTATGTATGTTACCATTGCAACTAATCACGTGGATATTGTGGTTCTTGCGTCTTCATCCATGGGTGTTTTAATGTTTTTTTAGACTACATGTTTGCTTTATGTAATAATGAAACTTTGGAATCTGCAATTGATTAAGCCACCTCAAACTAGATTCTTGGTTTTGTTTTTGTTTTTGTTTTCCTGATGTTAAAGTGATTATGCTTATGCATACTGGGAGTGGGAGGTGTGGATAGAACTTGATGATGCTTCTCAAGAAGCAGAATTCTGGTTCTAAGACCAAGTATTAAGGAGCCAGTTGAGACATTACTCAGATGCTCTCATTTTGAAAGGAACTAGTTCTTATAATGACCTAGATTCCAAGTTTGATCCATCTAAAGCAGTTCTGTGCCTTTGTAGGACCAGTAGATTTGAGTATTCAAACAGCTTGGTGTAATGGACCTGATGCTTCCCGTTTGAAGCGGAAGTTATGGCTGGAAGATGATAGTCACCTAAAGAGATCGAGAACTTATGAAGCCTTCCCAAGTATGCTACATATTTTTAGATTTTCATACTTTTCCTCGTAATTAGTAGGATTGGGTTCTTGTTGTTATTCTAAAAACTATTGCGAATGATAGATAATTGCACAACTCAAATCGTTTTGCCCCTATATCAATTAGGAGTCACCTTCTAACTATGCAGTATAGGCAATCACAAAACATTGAGGATGTTTTTATTCCTCCGCAGCATAGTTGAAAGTATGACCTCCTTCTACATGTATATTGATGTGGTGAGCACCGGTGTGGACATTTATGTGAGCATTGGTTGAGGTGGCGTGCATCTATTGGATGTATAGGATACCACTTCATCGTGTTCACAAAGGTACCCACAATAACATAACTCTATATATGTATATATATTAGCTTAAGAAAGATATTAAAATTTGGAAATTACTATTGGGAGGTCAAGTTTCAAAATATTCCTGATTCATATGTCCAAATAAGTTTAGATACCTAATTTTGAATTTTCAAATGAAAATTTCAGAGGTTTGTTACGGACGTCTCCTGGCTGGAAATGGCACTACCACATCAAACAGAAGATCTTCTCCGTGCAGTTTTTTCAGCAAAAACACCAAAAGAATTAGAGAAGAAGAAAATGTGGCTACCACTCCTTTGAAGAAAATAAGATGACTTTACAATGACAGAGTGTGAGATGTTGAATGCTCGTATGGTTTATGTAGGACTTCTTTCCTCCTTTACAACGTATCTATATAGACTTTGGTACGTTTAGTTGTAGTAGGAGCAGTGCCCAACTCATGTAAAATTCGGTTAGAACAGCAAGACAAGATATCTGCTGTTGTAAATTTATTTTGTCTTTGTTCGGTTCTACCATATTTTTCTATTTGCAAAAAACATATTATACTGTCGCCTGTAGTTCTATTACTAGTAGTAAAGTTGAATGATTGAATGCATTATATTATAATTTATAAATACGAGTGGGAAATTTGAGAATTATGTAATTCAATGTTATAATTCAGTACAAGTGGGCTTTGAAAGATATATTACATGACGATACTCAATCCATGCTAACGGATGCAAAAAAGATTTTCCATCTCTCATGTTCATTCAGAATAATACTGCCAAGCAAAAGCAAGCCCAGCTACTAACACAACTTTCGCGATCAGCTTATATTTTGTGTTTGAACGTGTAGATGCCGATGAAGATTGTGGTGGTTCCCATTGCTTTCCCCGCAACTTGGCATATATCTCGGATAGCATCAATGTCAATGGGCCTGCTTTCTTTCCTGCTGCAAGCAAAGCATTGCATCAAGAAAGACGTAAAGTCAAAGAGCTATTTGAAGGGATCGGAACACGGATGCTTGCTTCAACAAACAAGTGCATTTCAGCTTGATAGTAAAATTTATCAGAGACAAACCAGAGATGGGCAAAACAAACCAAGACCTCTGAAGTCTTGAGCTGATTAAGCACAAATTCAACAGATGGCAGATGATAAAGAAAGCTTTATACTTGAGATTTTTTTTTTCTTTTCTGTAATAACCAGATCGAGATTCAAAAGTACCATTCAAAACAATATGGTCAGCATATAAAAATTTGAGACCATCGACATATATCATATGAGAAAACATCAGAGAAATTTAGAAATTGTGTTTCTATTTACACATCTAATGTGATTTCTAACGTGGAACTAGTACAAGGTCTAAGTTTGCTGAAAATTCGAAGCATATTTCCTAATCACCGAGGACCAAACTAGCAAAAGATTAATGGTTGTGGGAAATTGATTATTTAGATACAAAGCTTTATTATTGTCTCCAGTAGGAGAAACTAAACAAGGTGAACTTTGGTATGATAAAAGAAAATAAGTTGTGGATGATAGAAACAAGACTTGTGAAAAGATGACGAGTACTATAATCATATAACTAAGGAAAAAAAGATGCAATGAGGTAAAAATAGCACCTAGAAAGGCAAAAGCCAATTAATGATCAAATGTGAGAATCGAGGCACATCTAGGGACGTTTGAAGCAAAAATGGCATGAAAAAGAGGGGAAAGAACAAGATATTGCGGTTAATCACATCATATTATTCAAAATACTGAATCACCCAAATTTTCATAAATAATTGTAATAGATATAAAACTGCTTTCAGACCTATCGGGCTTGATTTTATTAAAAAAAAACCAGCAGCCTACATCAAAAAGCAGCAGTGTCAGAATGATTATCAACAATGATAGACATTTATGTCATCAAACAAGGACTTCAACAAATATGAAACTGCAAAAGTTTATATGAAAAAAATTATAAGTGAACAAAATCCAGAACTGATTGTGGAATCTGTAGATTCTGTACTCCTAAATCTTAATAATAGTGATAAAACTAAGAAAATACTAATGAAACTTGACTTTATGTTTTGAAAAAGCAGTTACTTCATGGTGATAACAGTATCCAAAAGCTACAAATTTTAAAAATATCTCACCTTTGCTTTTCAGAATCCTTCTTCCTCACCGAAGACGGCGCACTGGAGCAACTATCCAAAGTATAAAGCAAAAATAGTACACGTAATAGTGATAACATTGTAAGGCATCCTAAAATCAGGAGTTGTCAAAGGCACAAGAAGTACTTCTGTGTAAGAAAGAACGGGATATCTTTCCTGAAAAAAGTTAAGGATGGTTTAGACAATGTAGAAAAGAAAAGCACCAAGCCACCAACAGGTATCCAGACAATTTGTTTCAATATCTGTAACTTGGCTAATATGGGTATTTTTTTTTTATTATCGATCACCAAAGCTTATCTTTGCTTGGAAGTCAGCAGAGTTTACTATAGCTGATGGAATGTCAAAACCCTGGTTAGCATCTGGAGGATATTCATCAATATGCAGAAATCCCTGTCAAAAGAACGTTATCTGTTAAGTTACTTCGGCAATTTGATCCTGCGACTATAGGGGTATGCCATTTTTAGTCATGTAGGTATGCACATATCGACATTTGGTATGTATCTATGATCACTTTAACACTTTTGGTTCTTCTGACGGAAATCACTCTTGGTATGCCTTTTAAAACCTAATTAACTCTCTAACAACTAAAACAGTTTTATGTTTTAACTGATGTTTTGATTGAAGTGTTTATAAATCGAGGTAGGAAGCCACAAGGCTAATTTAGGAGAACATGATTTAGATTTTTTTTGTTATCTTTGACCGATACACATGAAATAAACATATCATATTCTGCTTCATCAACATACATCCAGGGAAAAAAGTAATCAATTACCTTAACATTGCAAACAATATAAATAAAAGGTTAATCATCACAATTTATGTATATTTCCACCATAAGGAAATCAATCAATATTAGCAAGCCGGAACGTAAGTGATAATCACATATATACACGTGATACACATAGTGATAGGATAAAAAATATAATTTCACCAATTTCAAAAAATATTCGTTTATAAACTAGCTTTGAAATCTTAGATTTACAGTGCTTTGGCAATCACTTCAAATGATGTTTAGAATTTTGAAGAATCTAAATGTTACATAGATATTTAAGCATTCTCACAAAAGCATCTTTTGTTATTTACTTTCAAGCTAATTTACCAATTCAGAATCAGATTATCCTTCAATTAGGAATACTTATTCGAGGTTAGTAGGCCCATTTCTTACTTGAAACTGGTGCCAAGCAAGAATTAAGGGCAAAAAAGACGCAGAAGACTAATATCATTTAATTGCAAAGTAGGGTTGCAAACGAGTCGATCAACTCACGAGTGGTTCAAATCGAGCATGGTCAAAGCTCGACTCGAGCTCGGTGAGTCGAGTTCGAGTAGCGTGAACTCGAGAAGTTAGCGTGTCTGATCAAGTTTATTAAAAAAAATTGAAATCAAGTTTTTCGAGCTCGAGTAACTCGATACGTTGTCAATTCGAGCTTGAAAATTAATACTTGAATCGAGTCGAGCTCGAGTATTCAAATTTATTTCGAGTCGAGCTCAAGCAGTGTGATACTCGGGCTCGACTTCACTTGATTGCAACCCTATCGCAATGTCAAAGACACCTCAGTTACCAAACCTAATGAACTCAGGTAGTAAATATTCAGCCTCAAGCCTAGCACAGTGTTAGTGTAAAGGGGAAGAACAAAAATAGACAATTCAGAGACTACACATTCTTGTCTTCATAACTCCAGTTTTTTTGGCATACAGCTTCATCAAATATGAAAGTACCGAGAGACTACCCCATTGGCTGCTTTTCAACTCATTATCAATGGATAACAATAAAAATTGAATAGACCATGATCCACTAAAGTTCTGATTCCATTTAAGTCAAACATACCTTATCAAACTCTAGAGTCGATGCAGCTGTTTTCACTCCACATGGTAGTCTCAAGACCATTTCCATGACTCCAGGAGAAACCTTGTCTTCAGAAGGTGAAATACGTATGTTCTCTATGTTATCTGTTGTAGATTGAAGTTCTCCATCCACAAAAACTTGCAGAGTATAATACTAGACCTTGACATACCAAGGAACCAATTGGAATATTTAAATTCTCGTCCAGCATTATTTCTCATTATAATATATTTTTCCCCCATCATTGCTCCCAGTAGACTTCAATAGGATGGCTATAGCACCCCTTTCGTTCCCACTTCCCAATAAAAATCTGCTTGCATGCAAAGGTGCCTGTTGGCATGACCAGATGACCGGAATTTTCCATCTCAATCCCAAATCTAATGGTTCAGATTCATCATATTCATCGACTGGAAATTCATAGAGGATAGAACCCTCTCTCACCAAATTCTCTATTTCTTTTATAACCCTTTTAGGAGAAGGCGGCATCTCACATATAGAGTTTTTCAGAAATCTCTCATGAATAATAATTTCTTTATCCCACTCTTCACTTTGTTTCAATAGTTTCTTCAGTTCGGATACTAGATTCTGCTCAAATTGAATGTACACATTGCTGGACTTGGAAAGAGAACATTTTCCATTAACTTTCCTGCCAAATAATGAGCTCAGAGACCAACTTGGTTATGATAACTTATCAGAAAAAGTAACTCCAGCTCCCAAAGTGCTTGGTTGAAGAACGACTGTCAGGTTTTGTTCAAGCATTATCCCAGACTTCGACCCAGACACATCGAATTCATCTGATGTCAAATGCAAATGTTGAGAATGATAATAGCCCCTATAAATTGAAGGACAGTTCATCAATGCAGACAGCCCAGCTCTGTCAAGGGCTCAAGGCAAGGAAGCAACTTCAACCAAGGAGTGAGATTCTCAGTGCAAACTGCTTCACGGGGTAATGTACCATAATGCAATTTTCCTGATAATGAGCGAAAGCTCCACTGAGGCGCAAAATATGTGGTTGAATGCTCCAGGAAATTGACTGAAGCACAAAAGAGCCCTGAAAGAGCACAGGTTAGATTTTTCCAGGACTCCTCAACCTGGTATCAAGGAACATCAAACTCAGCCCATATTCAACTTCGGGAGGTTTCGCTTTGCTGCTTGAGATGGGGCCATATCCGCCCCAACACTCATAATTCCAGCGACCTTGTGTGCATGATAACTCCATTTCTCGGATTTGGAATTTGTGAACCTGATTAAGCAGCCACGTGACAAGTGACAACTACTTATAGAGCAGGACTGCATAAAGCAGAGCAGAAGCTTGTATTATCATGGTAAAGAGCATTAAAGTGTTCAAAGAACAAATCAAAATTGGCACAGAAAACTATGGAACATTAAAGAAAAAATTTCTAACAACAATTAAACAGAAAACTTCATAATAAGAAATAATTATCGAAATAAAAAATTCCAAGTAAAACTAAAATATGTTATAATCAAGATTCCAGATAGATGCCGGCATGCTGCAGTAATTCAAAAGAATATAAAATCACAACAACTGGACAACCCCTTTCTATCAGATTCTACACCATGTTTGGTACTTCAATCATCTAGTATTCTACTTCAATGTACGTACACAAACTGGGAAGAGAAAGAAGTCTGTTTGCTACAAAACATATTTACAGCTATAATATCAACAAGTTCATCTTACTAATCTCCGCCATTTTGAATTCACAAATCACAATGAATGATAATATTCATCAGAATTTCACTCTGTCGGGAAAATGTCGAGTTATTTCCTCATCAAAATCAAACCAATTTTAAACCAAAACCATCAAAAGTTCATCCATTTTAGTTCATCACACCACATCTCACAAATCGGACCAAATATTTATCACTTATAATTCATTCATTCGAACAATTCAACAGAACACAAATATGCAAAATTACCAAACAAAAAAAAAAGGAAGGAAGGAAGGAAGGAAGGAAGAGAAAGAGAGAGAGAGATCAGCACAAGACGATGAAGCTTCAAGTTAGTTTCCCGGAATCAGTACAACAACAATAGATAATCAAATGCTGAAAATCATATTTTACCAACTGATAAATTGTTTTGGGGAAGAGATGGTGGTGGCGGCCATAGAATCGAGTCGATGGTCTGAAAGTGAAAGTGAGCCAACACTTTGCGTTCGGGCAAGGTCCTCAAAAGCAATGCTTCTGTAAACTCTTCATCCAATTCTCCCATTATCTCTTCCCGCTAGAGACTCTGAAGTAAATATTAATACTAAAAAACCCAAATAAATCATTTCGAAGCGAATCATCTCATTGGAACCTCTGTCAAGAGACACGTTCCACCGTAAAATAGTTGATGTGGGCAGAAAAACCACATCCCGCCATTGGAGATTCAATTAGCTCCAAATGTACAGGCTTGCAGGGTGAAATTCGGACTCGTAGCACGGTGAAAGTGAGCAGCTTGTTTCATTTATGGGTTGATTTATCAACATGGGCCTGGACTTGAAATAGTCTGGGCCCATTTAATTGTTCAGTCAAGTTGTGTTTGGATTGATTTGATCGAAATTTCAATTCATATTCCATCTTGAGTATCTAAAATTCATCGTAATCATCATTGAAATTATATATCTTGATATGATATTGATTTGAAATTCAATAAGTCAAAGAATTTGAAGTCATGAAACCAAATATATCAATCCAAACATAACCTTAGCAGCAGTTGGACACGAGGAAGATGATGATTTTCCTAAAAATATAAATATAAGCTACTTGCCGAATTCCTCTCTTCAATTCTTAATAATTATTTATTTGATCGTTGTCATATCTCCAATCAGATATTCTGGTTCATCTCTCTCTATCTCTCGTGAATAGAAACGTTGCATTGGTGTTGACATAAGATTTCATACGTCCATATATATTGCATAAACCATGATCAAATTGGAAGTACTCATTATGTTAAAAATCTTGAATTTATTATATCAATCACACGTATATAATCCACATGAACCAGTTTGATTCACCTTAAACCATCAATTTTCACAATCTAGTGATTTCATTTCAACATCCATGGTAACATAAGAGTAAGTCTCCAAATGACAGTTTCACAGATTAATATTCGTGAGACCGATTGATTAATTCAGTCTATATTTACAAAAAAAATTAATATTTTTTGCATAAAAAGTAATACTTTTTCATGAATCGGGTTGTGTTGGAGATCTGTTTAATAAAATTGAGTCGTGAGACGGTCTCGTAGAAGTTTTTGTGGTAGTATGAATGGCTTAAGCCTCTCAAAAATAAATTATTATGGGGTCCATATTTTATGCACTTATAATTTTACCACACCTTTTGGTTTCATCTGATGTAGTTGGATCCAGAAGACATGGCATTAATTGATTACAAGTATTTGTTTCATCCAACGATTGACTCAAAGTTCTACAAAAGATATATTAAAATTGAAAATCATTATGTTATCTATATATCATACATCATTAATCATCTCATCATTCGAAGTAAAGCAATGTCAAAGTATATCTAGAAAATATTGCTAATATGGTGGATCGATTGATTGCTCAAAGGCATTCGGGAGGAGGTTTAGGATACCTTGGCCTATCAGCACAATAATCATAATTCATGTATTTTTTCCTAACCAGTTCGTATGCCTTTCTCTGCATATGATCCAACGTCCAGAACTTGCTGCGATTCCACCAGTAGTATTATTCCACCAGTAGTATTCAGAGGAATAGCAATGAGCTGCAGAAGAAGAAGTTGCTGGGCATCCACCGATATCGAAACCCTGGAAATCGGCCGTGAATGGTGGTCTTGGTTTGTCCTCCACTGTTTCCTAGCTAACTCCATCCCACAAGCTGGCTTCTACCTTCATGCCTTGTTTTGGGTACATTACACCAATATTCGTGTTGTTCTTGAATACCCTAATTGGGAGATCATCCACGGAACATGAACCACAAGTTATTAACCATAAGATTGAATATATTTGATCATTTGAGGCCTTTCCTTAGAGCTGACACTATTTGGTATTGGTTCCAGGGTATTTTGTAAGAATGGAAATCTGCGGTGGGATCGAACCAGAGATGGGTTCGTTGCTTTCTATTTCCTACGCCATTGACGAACACATTGGTCTGTAGTGTCATAGGCTCTATTGCCCAAGAATTCGAAGTCCTGTTCATTCCCACACTTGAAGTCACACATTGTCCGGCCCCCCATCGATCTACGTCCTAATCATACATATATACTTTTGAATTATCGTACTCATGCATTCATACACGAAAATAAATTATATGTGACAGTAAAATAAATAAAATAAGGGTAGTGTATAACTAGGGCAAGTATAATTTAAAGAGGGATTTGTAATTTTTTTTCTATATGTTTGATTTTTTGCAATTTTAGACTTCTATGTTATCAAATATAATCAGTTTTAGTTCGCTATCCGTATTTTTTTGATAATTTTAATCATTTTTTCAAATCAACATCAATATTCTCGAAGAAAAATAACTAAAATAGCTAAAAATCAAAAAATACAATAAAGACAAAGACTAAATTTTGATACTGTGCATGACCAAATATGATAATTCTAAGGGAATCTCCAACCCTTGCACCAAAATGACGTGTGTTGTTCTCCAACGGAGCTATAGCGCAGCTCCATTGCGCCGGGGGAGCTCTATTTTTTTTAATTTTTTTTGTTTTTTTAATTATAAATATTAATTAAAAATTATAAATATTATTTATATAATAATAATAATATATTATTTTAATAATTAGTATTTTTAAATAATAATATATTTAAAATAATTAAATAAATCAAATAAAAAAAATATTCTAATAATATACTTTTTATTGTAAGATTTGAAGTAAATGGGTTGGAGATGTACGTTGCATTTGGTGCAAAAATCGCACTATTTTAGTGCAGAATTGACACCAAAATAGATTTCTGGGTTGGAGATGGCCTAAGTACTAAGATTTCGATTTGAAACAAGATATTAAATTCAAGACTCAATTATGATAATAAAGTTCTTCTCCACTCAAAATATATACAAATTTAAAAAATTAATGAAAAAATAAATTTAAAAAAGAATTTTTAATTTTGGACAGAAGTTTTTGTGCCGTGTACAATTCTTAGACCAGACTTTCTATACATCCAGCTTTACCATGTCTTTTTCGACAGCTACCGGTCTTTACTGGTGCAGTAATTGTCTATCTATCCATGTTCAATGACTTCAACTCAAAATTCGAAAGTTTAAATTTTCATGTTATATGTGCACCACCCAATTTTTTACGAATATCAAATCTTTTCTACACAAAAATAATCATTAATAAAGAGTGGAATTTAAAAAAAATAATAGAAAGGAAAATATTGTATAGTCGGTCATATTCACATCTTCAAATAAATGATTTGACAAAAAGTTTAGTTCTGGGTGATAGCAATGGACTTTTTCTACAAAATTATAGTACAATCAATCATGTTCTCCCACATATGTTAAATAAAATACATGAAAATTATATATATGGACTTGGACAATGTTCTCTTCTTAAGCTAGCTTTTGAGGTTGAGTTAAATTTAAGTTTCAGTCTTAACATGATATTGAAGCTCGGATTCCACGGTTATGTATTGTATCACCCGTTCTACTCATAGTTGGGTCATTTGTAAACTTAACACTCCAGATGTTCATTCTTGGGCGTTTTTAGTTCTCCCACACCGGTTGGATAAAATACATGAGTTGTATATATAGATTTGAACAATCCTCCTCTCTTGAGCTAACTTTTAGGTTGAGTTAAGTCTAAATTACAATATTAACAACTAGTAATTTTATGCATTTATTTATGACCAAATTTTTAGAAAATTACAATTGGAAATTAGCAAAAAGGAAAAACAACATAAAATTGAGATCATAATAAAAAATCTGAGTAATGAATAAATTTTCTTTTTCACCCTCCAATTCGTAAAATGTCACAAAAAAAAGGCAGAGGAAAAAGAAAGTGTGTGATTGGAGGATGAGATGATCAGAAGATATCAAGAATTTCGTGTATCGGGGCATTGCAAAGGGGGCAATTTCGTCTTTCCACCAGTAGCTGCCGGGAGCACATCCTGCAAAACGTATGTCCGCACGGGATAAACGCCGCCCCCTTCCGCCTAATCATACATACACAGCAGTTAGAATCTCCTCCGCCGCCGGTGAATTCTTCCAAATCAACAACGCCTTTCTCTTCCTCCTCCAGCATATATATCGATCCATCCGTTTCCGCCAACAACGTCATCAGCGACACTCTCCCTGAGTACAGCTGCTGCTCAACTTCCGCGGCTCCCTCGCCTTCGTTGCTGTTGTGGTTGATGTTATCAGCTTCCCTTGGAGTTTGCGATCTTCTCATTGGGAGGAGTGAGGTTGTCTGCTCAAATCTCCCGATTGCTCTTTCTGTTGAACGTCTGGACACATCTGAAATGTTTCGCTCAGTCGAATCGGAAGAAAAGTTGAAGAGCCGGCGGGGCATCATGCGATTGCCGCCGTCGTTGTTAACGGTGACGTTGGGGGCTGTTGAGGTCCAACCGGAACCGCTGGAGCTCCTGCAGCTGAGGCGAAGCCTCTCCGTCAAATGTCGCCAGCTTTGTCCGCCGTCTTCCCCGCGGGGGTCTTGATCATCTTGGATAATATCTAAGAGAGTCCGGTTAGACTGGACACGTGGCAGAGGCTCTTCGGGTGGTGGCCTCACTTTGTCGCTGAGAAGGGCGCTTAATGTTAGACCGGAAATGGTGTTCCGGTCAACGCCGCTGTTTGTGCTGGTTCTGTTGATAAGGATATGGTGATGTTCTTCTTCTTTGATTCTCAGAAAGTCCCCCAAGTTCTGCGACCTCAATCTACCTGCGCCGCCGCTGGTGGTGGCCATTCGCAGGAAAATAAAATGGATTTCTTGGGAAAAGACAATTTGAAGAAGAATTTGAAACCACTGCAACTGATTGGCCCTCTCGTTAGCATACAATTGCAACAGAACAACCCGATATAAATTCCACAGAAAAAGAAGATAAACAAACTGATATCTTTTTTCTTGAAAACTGAAAATTTAGGGTTCGGAAGCTTCAATTGTGGGTAAAAGTGATGGGATTTCCCGGATTCCGAAGAGCATTTATGAAATTTAAGGGGGGAGAAATGCCAAAATATAGGCAAATTCACAACAAAATAGAAAGGTCAGATCTAATGAAGCTCACGTCTTTACAATTGGATACCTCAGATCTGAATTTAAAATTTTATTTTACTTTCTAAATTTATAATTTGAATAATTATATAATTATATTTATTTTGGTTTATTATAATTAAAAAATATTCAATTACTTCTTTGAAATTTGTGAAAAGTTGTAAATAAATTTAAAAATTTATAAACTTACAAATACTCTCTATCTTACATTTTACACTTCTATATTTATACTTATATTAAATTTTCAGGGGTTATTTATGTAATAAAAATATAAATACGAAAGTATATTTGTAATATTAAAAGTTATTATTTTTATTTATTATTTTTCACAAACTTGTATATATAATATTTAAATATAACAAACCTGATATGGGTTAGATGTAATTAACTCTTTTTAATTTCATAAACTAAAAAAATGTTAGCAAAAACTTGTGTGAGACGGTCTTACGGGTCGTATTTTATGAGACGGATCTCTTATTTGGGTCATCCATGAAAAAATATTATTTTTTATGCTAAGAGTATTACTTTTTAATGTGAATATCGATAGGATTGACCCGTCTCACAGATAAAGATTCGTGATACTGTCTCACAAGAGACCTACTCAAAAATGTAAATACAATCCTCTCATCTTCATTTATGTTTCCACCTCTATTAAACATTTTAATATGAATAATTTTCCAAATATTATATATAAAATATATTATTTTTTAAAAGCAAATATAAATTTGATATTATAATTACTCGCATAAAATATATTATTTTTAATTTAATATTATTTTCCGCGATATCAGCAAAATTGATGAGATAAGACAAGAAATAGAGACAAGAGGACGAATAACAAATAACAATAATTGGAGAAGAGCAAGCATACAACGGGGCCGGTGCTAGCTAAAACTTAAAAAGAAATTAATTTTATTTTATTTTTTCATTTTTGAGGGGAAAAAATATTGTTTTTAATTGGTGAGAATGTTATTTTCTTTTAATGAAATTACTTTCATTAATTTGTAAAAAATGTTACAATACAAATACACTAAGCATCCTCAATAGATAAAGAAGTTTGAAATACATCAATACCAAATCAAATACAACAAGAAATCAATAAATCTATGTCAATACACGAAACACTTTAGTAAAGTCGGAATACTCCTGAAGATGTGAATCTGAATCTTCTTAGTTAATGCAACAACATTGAGCTTCTCATTTTCAAATATAAACTTGTTCCTTGCCTTCCCAATCTTGTAGTGATTATACATTATATGCTAGAGCTCCATTTGACCACAAGTATTGTCTTAGTTTACCTAATTCTCTGTTTAACATGCACAAAAAAATTATGTGAAATGATCTTATGAATTAATTTCATGAGATATATATTTTATTTCGATTACCTATGAAAATAATATTAATTTTTATTGTAAATATGAACATTATTGAACCAGTATCACAAATAAAGATTCGTGAGAAAGTCTCATAAAGAGATCTACCATTTATGATACATGTGATTTGTTCAATTGTTAGTAAAAATATTAAAAAAAGAAACATATTAAATCAATTACTTGATTTAATTAAATTGATTTGTGGATTTGGTTTCATTAGTTTCATTACAGAATTGCTGATATATTGTAATGTTAAGTGGAGTTCAGTTGTTGGCCTTGTACCTAATATGAAATCATTGCCCGACATTTGTTAACATTTGGTAAGTTGACCATTTTATATACAGATTACATATTTAATATAATTTTATTTTCGTTATTCAAATAATAATTAAAAATTATAATCATGACTCATATATTTATTAGTCATTAATTATTTTACACTGTTTCCTTTACTAAGTATATTTTATATAAGATAAGATGTATATAATATAAATTATTGGACTTACTAATATGTAATGAATTACAAGATTTACATTCTCATCCTCGTTGTAAAAATTATAGAAAATTCCATAAATACAATTGAATAAGTTTTGGCCAAATGGAAGATTATACAAGCCCTCGGAGCTGGCATGATTAGTTGAGCAGTATTCACTTGCCATTTTATGAAACCCCTTTCCTAGAATAAATATATAGATTATTAAATTATAGATCAATCGAGAAATAGACGTAATTCAATATACTATAGCATCAAATTCATTGGAACTAGGATTGGAGGAAATGCGAGAAGTATGGTTCAACAATAATTATTTGATAGTAGAGAAATTGATTTAGTATAATTTAATTAATTATTTATACAGTGTTAGGAAGGAACTGTTTTGTGAGTTCGTATAATTTAATTAATTATTGATAGATTTACTGTCTAAGAAAAGATTTAGTAAAGTGATCTAATTAATTATGAGTTTTTACAGTATTAAATAAATTAGTATGGTCTACTTTATGTGTAGAAACTCAGCTTAATTAAATATTTTATGATGAGTTGAAAACTGTTCATATTATATATATTGTTATGTTCCTCAAGACACATCGAATAATCCATAATATATTAAGTGCACATATTCTAGACTTCTCTCTTATTTTTATCTAACTCAAGATTAATAATGTGATTGATTATATTTTGTATTAGAAGATCTATAACTCTCACGCTAGATCATTCAATGGATTCAAGTACACATCTATTGTTTTATTTTCTTTTAATTCGACATGAATGTGTGACATGTTGTGATATATGATTTCAGTCGTATGATTTATAGAATTTATTAAATATCTAACAAGTGATATTACATACACATTTATGTTGAATTATGAGATCTATTTTATTTATTGATCTGAAAAAAATCAGTTTGATCTCAGTGAATAATTTAAATATAAAGCAAGAAATCAAATTATGAAGAAATCCAAAATTTGAAAATCAATTTTGGATGGAAACCCTAGAATTGAGTAATTGGCCAATAAGGATTCCATCTCCAACAACTATTCATATCCAGACAACTTGTGTGTCCCAAGTGAGATATTGTTGAAAATATTTTGTGAGCTAACCTAATTTAATTAATTTTACATTGAACTTTTGTCTAATAAAGGACTCAATATTATGTTCTAATTAATAACGAGTTTCAAAAATATTAAATTAATTGGTATGATCAACTTTATTGTGTAGAAACTCAATCGAATCAAGTCTTCTACGATGGGTCAAAAAATGCTTAGATTATATATATGGTTATGGTCCCAAAAACACAACGGATAATACAAAAAAATACATTAAACATATTCTAGACTTCTATCATACTCATGTCTAAAATAATAATAAGGTGGTCAATTATATGTTGCTCTGGAATATCCACAACTCTCACGTTAGATCAATCAATAGATTATGATACACATATACTTTTATTTATATTCTTTAATTCGATATGAATATTTAACTTGTTGTGATATGTAGTTGCAATCACATGGTTTATAGAATCTATTAACTCTCAAACATGTTATTCCCGGTAAAAGTCCACAACATCCAACGGTTGAAACTACATGGAGAGTTTAGCATTCAGCCTAGAAACTTGCATACAATCCGTAGTCTCCATGCTTTGAACATGGGCAAATCATCTGTCCTGCAGGATTGACTTAGTGAACTCCTCAACATTGGACAGAAACGACCCCCCATCCGCGAATTCTCTTTCACTAGCCTTCCGTAGTTCCTTTGCATTTCTACTTAGCTCCTTCCTCTCTGGACTCTCCATGTCCATAAACCTCCGCACAAGATCTGCAATATCGTCGCGTTTCGCCAAACAATCCACATTGCCAAACTCCTCCCTCTTCACCCTCCATCCGATTCTCCAGTCCTCGACAATCATCTTTGCATTAAGCAATTGATCCATCATTATAGGGAAAGCAAGCACGGGCACGCCTGTTAACACAGCCTCTTTCGTTGAATTCCACCCACAATGCGACCAGAACCCTCCAACACAAGGATGGGAAAGTACACTCACTTGATCACACCACTCCACAACCAATCCATTACCTACGCAACTTTCTTGCAACCGATTCGTCTCATTCTGCGTCACCAACATGAAACGTACGCCACTTTTATTCAAACCGGCAATGATTTCGTCCATTTGGACTGCCGAAACAGACAAGTAACTGCCTAATGTAACGTACAAGACTGAGTCAGGAGACTGGAGGTCCAACCATTTCAAGTAGCAGGCATCAGTGTCACTTGTAGGATCAGTAGCAGAGTTGATAGTCGTGGCCGCTTTGGCTTTGAAAAAAGAGGTGGCTGGCCCGATATTGTAGATCGAGAATGCAACCTTGTTCTTGAAAGCATCAAATGCTTGGGATTCAAGATGGTAAATAGAAGTGAAGATGAGATGTTAAGTGAAGATGAGATGTTTTGCTTTGGACTCTTGGGGCATTATTTCTAGGAAACCCGAGGTCATTTCTTGATCCCTTATCATGCTTGGAAGATCTTCAACACGAGATGGAGCAAGCCCCGGAATATAATCCACCATACCACTTGGTCCATTCACTACAAGAAGGAGAAATGAGCGAACGTTAACCACATTAATTATAATTATTTTTTAAAATTAAACCATATCTCATAGTCTCACCGTTACCCTCGCTGCAGTTCCAACGACTATCATCCCACGAGCTAGACCTAAATCCTATTTTTCAATCTAAAATTTTGTGTGCCATCTATTGATTAAGTAGGTCTTTTGTTAGACGATTTCACGTATCTTTATCTGTGAGACAGATCATCCTACCAATATTCAGAATAAAAAAGTAATAATTTTTCATGAATGATGCAATAAGATATTCGATTTGTGATCACACAAGTGTTTGCCTTTATTCAAACTCTACTTTAATCGAGTATAAATTCGACGATTCACCCGTTTACTCTTTTTTTTTTGAGTATTAATCGAGAACAATTTGAAGTTTCAAAACATTATAAATCTATATATGTATCTGTTGTCACTAATTTAAAGTTTCAAAACATTATAAAACATTGAAAATATTGCTGAATCCATTTTCAAAGGAAAAAATATTGCTAAATCAGCTTAAGTTGATCTTAAAAAACGTAAAGAATGTGGTACTATATATAAAATAAGATGGGTAAATAATAAAATTCAAATAGAAGGGGAAGAAGTTAAGTTAGACAGTAATTTTTGCACTGTTAATAATTAATTGTTATTTTAAGTACCTGAAGATAAGTGCAGGGGGAATGGCCATTTTGAACTAGAAGGTCAAAATGGTTAAACAAAGTATATACCGAAGCCGACATAGTCCACAAGTAAGCTACCGGGATATTCCTCCGACCGGCAACGTCCGCCGCCCAAGGCAAGAGCGAGTCGGCTATAATGAGAGCCGGCCGGAGCTGGAGCAGCTCCAGGAGCTGCTCGAACGGATCTCCCATATTGGTCAAAACGGCCATCGCGAATTCAAATACATCACGGCCGCGAACACGTTCCGACGGCACGACGTTCGGGATGGCGGCAAAGCTGATGTTCTGCGGCTTGGTCATGGAGCCGATCAAGTCCATCCATTCCTCCGTCGCGACGAAGGTTATATGGATGCCATCGGAGCTCTTCTCCGCCACCGCTTTACAAAGGTTGAACATTGGGTTGATGTGGCCATGCCCGGGATAAGGTACCGCCACCACATGGAGAACCGCGGCGGCGGCTTGCGCCTCATCAACAGCCGAATCCATGGATTTCAAGCGAATTGCAAAGCAATAATTGGAACTAGCGTCACATGCTTTGTATATAGCGGCTTCAACATTTTAAAATAATTAATTTTGCTTTATACAAAAAAAAAATCCTTTTTGTTTAATAAAATTATTATTTTAAGAAATTTGTAGTCCATACGTTTTTTTATCTCAAATCCTTATAATTGCTTAAATATTTGTACCTTTATAATTTTATTAATAAGAATATAAACTATAATTTAGTCATAAGTAATAAACTATAAAATTAAAAAATTAATTAATCCTATTCTTAAACCTACACACATGAAATAACCGCACGTGTGAAATGCTCTAATATACAATACATTAAAATAATAACATTATTAAGAGAATATATTTTTTACTACATCAAATTTACGCAATGCTGACGTTAACTCATACGGACCGAAGTTGAGTTGCCATTTTTGACTAATTTAAAACATCACAATCTCGGACTCTATCATGATATTACAAAATACCATGGAATGAATGCATTCATCACGAGTCTACAAATTATTATATGTGTGTAAATTTTTTTTAAATGATTTAAATATTATGAAAAGTAATATTACATTATTTCTGAAAGAAATGGACGAAGGGACAACAATTAAAGAAGATGGGAAATTGATGCAGCAAGCGGTCAACTTCCAATATCATCTCCAATCTCGAGCATCATGCTCCAACACGTAGCAGTCACTCCAATAATATAAAACAACAAAAATTTGTATGAGACGGTCTCATAGGTCGTATTTTATGAGACTGATTTTTTATTTGAGTCATCCATGAAAAAATATTACTTTTTATGCTAAGATTATTATTTTTTATTGTGAATATCGGTAGAGTTGACTCGTCTCACAGATAAAAATTCGTGAGACCGTTTCACAAAAGACTTACTCATATAAAAAGCACTGTCAGATTAGACTTTATTCAATGTTTAGCTTAATTTCTACGACATAGTAGTATTATCACTAATATCTTATCCATGTTTATTGATTTATCATCTTCATATTGTATATTGTATAACATTCGCGTCTCGTCCATGAATCAAGCGGTGAATTTTTAAAAGAAATTACCACAAATTCTACAGCCACACACTTTCATTCCTGGTGCATCCATCATTATCTCGTTCCATTCAATGACTAGCTACATGCAGGCCTTGTTTACCCATATTCATAGTCTAATGGTACGTACATAAATAGCAAATCCATTAACTTTTGTAAGTTTTTTACCATTTACATTCAGATGATAGAAATACTTGAGGCTTGGTTGTGCATAAGCTTGTTGATTAAGCTAAATAGCACTAAGATCGCTCAAAAATTTCGAAACAAAAGCTATGATTGCTCTTTCCATATACGTCCCGCCACTTTCAGCTTAAGCTCCTGTTTGTTACCTCCGGAGAAAAAAAGGGCCATGTTTCTCTGAATTATTAGCCCGTCCATACTGTCTCTAACTTTTGAATGGCTATCGCGAATGCTCCTCGGAACTCCTTGCCATGTCATCTTTCGGCCATTTCCGCCAACTTCCAAGCTGTAGCTGAACTTTTTAGCGTCATGATCATCCCCCATGAAACGAATGAATGCCATGTAAACTGGGGCCATGCCTATGCTGAAAGCCTCGAAATGCAAGCAGAATTGATGCCCATAACAGTTGAAAACCTGAATAAATGCAAGAGTCGCGTCACTTTTTTCCATTCTCCAAGATATGGTAATCATATGATTCAAGATGCTTGTATCATTGACCATCAAGAAACATAAAATCCATTACTTCGTTTAAAAATTATTGTTCTACAAGAAAAAGGAAAAAACGAGTGAATTATAATCTGAAAGATACAGGGGAAAGACGAAAGATGGATCCCTTACTGTGAGCATCCATGTGGCATTTTCAACATCTTGGGCATTGGACTTGACGTATCTGTGGTTAAAAGTCGACCCATCGTGCATATCAACCTTGTGATCACTCTTGAGATGTGCCAAGAGGAACGGAATATCACCAGTAACGGGACATTCAGCTCCGGCGTATGGGCAGTTGTAGGGGCGAAACCTGCAATTCTGTTCATGTCTCAGCCTGCTATGATAGGGAAGTATATCTTGACAGCCTAGGATTTGGTATCTGCACGGCAGTTCCAGTGATTCCACAACTTTTTCCAATGCCAAGCACCTTATGTTCCCTAGCTCGTGCCGACATATTGGACAACAATGCACCTTCGACTGACACTTGGAGCATAAAGTATGGCCATTTGGACACTGGAATCGGAAAAATAATATGGCTTCATTGTCGGCATAAAGGTATCTTTCTTACTAGAATAATTGTAATTTTATTAAATGAAGAAAATAGATTGTGATGATGTGACCCATAATCTAATTTATGCACAATGTATAAACTGGGGAGCAATAATAACAGCAATATATGCTTAACTATACTAGTAGAGCAGCCTAGAAGAGCATAGTTGCATACTCTTGGGATCGGTATAGACAAGATAGTTTAAGTTACCTTTTTGTTCCAGGAAAATCAATATTATCGTGAACACACTCTGCTGAAACTAAAATGTTTATGGAAAACTCTACACTTTTCTCTTCCTTCACAAATAATAATCCAGTAAATGTGTAGAAATTTAGATTATGACTGGTTTAAAATCTTGATATTTCGATATGTGACGGTGTATGGAAATAATTTTTTATTGCAGGTATGGAAAGAGGTTCTTCAAATTATTATTTCCAATCTACAATAGCTTTTTCTCCAGCATCTGAGCATTCTGGCACAAGCTAAGCAAGTTTATACAAATGAACATGTCATTTTAAAAAACAATATGGCAGAAAAGAATACATTAGAAACTTAGCATTCAAGTGTTCAACAAAATTTATCGAGGCAAAATTTGATGAGAAAAGCCAAGTTTAATAGGGAAATTTTCATGGAACTGACTATACAAGTTTGTAATATGCACTCCTTAAGTTCAGGAACATTAAAATTTTGAACCATCAATTTAGAAAAAACCTAAACCATCTAATCAATAAAACAACGAGTGACATCTGACAAGATTGATCATATTAGCATTTACTTAAAAGACCGTTTAAACTAAACTTGAAAAAGTCTTACTTGGAACTACTTTAGATGTTCTGAATGCAAATGAAGAACTAGATCAGATGACAGCTTACCTGATGAATCGGAGGGTACATAACTCCCATACAGATAGGGCACTCAAGAAGTTCATGAACTGAGGTATTTGATGCTACGCCACGGTTTGCACTGGTAAGAGTCGAAACTTTTCTACGAGGAGACGCCCTGAGTTCAACACTTTCAGATACAATATCGTAATTGCCACTGAGAGATTCTATTATTCCTTCATAGGTGCCACCTCCAGGGGTCATTCTTTTCTCCTTTTCCAAATGTCAGTAATACGAGTATCTGTCCAGAAAAAAAATTAATTGAGAAAAAAGCTTTACTGCATAAAAATATCGTTGTAAGACTAAAGAGGCGAAAAACATTTGGGGGTGTCAAAGACTCAAAATATTAATGGATCCATAAAGTTCATTTGATTCTTTTCTTCTCGACTTATTTTCTTATTTCTCGACAAGACGCCAGCTAAGCATATCACAACTTACCTCATCACTTCTAAGAAAGTATAAATAATTTCAGTCATATGCATTCCTCTACTTTCAACAAGTGTTAATTAGCATTCCTTTGGAGATATTTATAAAACTCAACAAGTGGAGGCTATGTTTTAAGTCAAACGAGTTCAATCCATCAAAAAAAAAAATTCACACATTATGCTTAATTTCTTCAAAATTTTACTAGGATTCAATGCTTTCTATCCACTTGGGATGAAAATTGAAAAAAAAAAAAGAGAAGTAAAAAACTGATACCACTAATCTGTGCCAACTATGCGTTTAAGCTACTTCTTGACTATAATAACCATTTACATTTCGGTACAATAAAATCAACACTAGCACAATTCACGTAAGGCATCCGTACAAGGAAAAAATATTAAGTTTGATTGAGATGGCCATTTTCATTTATATGCATTCAAGAGAAAAACCTGAAACTACCACAGGACGGTTGAGTTAGTTAATATTAAATGCAACAAATATCAAAATACATGCATGGATTCCACGTGTTTCGTTTCAAGAGAGCATGTATTAACATTGTTTTTTATCCCCACAATATCGACAATGAACAAATAGAAAGTCCAATAATCCTGGAACTTAAAAATTTCCTTATAGTATAGGATAAAAAGGGCATGCCAGATCTAAAATTATCGCAAGCTAAAGACACGAATCTCGTGGTTCTTTCGTCGGATCTAGCTTCTCGGGGACTTCAGCGTCTGAAATCGTGTTTAATCGGGAAAGTGTTCGCAGCGAAGGCGGTCAATAGAGAAACTTTTCGTACCCAGATGCCTTGGATCTTACAAGCAAATAAAGGTATTAATATTGAAATGGTGGGAGACAATTTATTTTCTCTGGATTTCAATTCTAAGGTAGACAAGAAAAGGGCAATGCTTGATGGACCTTGGAACTTCTTTAAAGATTTGGTTATTTTTGTGGAGCCACAAGGGTTGCAAAACCCAGCTGAAATGGTTTTCGAGGAAGTTCCATTGTGGGTACAATTGCACAATCTTCCATTTGCTTTTATGCAAGCGGATATATTACGTATTCTTGGGGAAAAAGTAGGGAAAGTGATTGATGTGGAAGCGGAGAACAGTGGGCTTTGTGTGGGAAAGTTTGCGAGAATCAGAATACTAAAAAATATTTCTGAACCCCTTCTCAAAGGATTATATGTGACGATTCCAAGCTCAGCTACATAATTTTTGCTTTGGTTGTGGAAAATTGGGTCATATTATGAGAGATTGNGTACAATTGCACAATCTTCCATTTGCTTTTATGCAAGCGGATATATTACGTATTCTTGGGGAAAAAGTAGGGAAAGTGATTGATGTGGAAGCGGAGAACAGTGGGCTTTGTGTGGGAAAGTTTGCGAGAATCAGAATACTAAAAAATATTTCTGAACCCCTTCTCAAAGGAATATATGTGACGATTCCAAGCTCAGCTACATAATTTTTGCTTTGGTTGTGGAAAATTGGGTCATATTATGAGAGATTGTGAAGATGGGTCAAAAGACAAAAATGCTCTGCCTTTTGGTAATTGGATGCGAGCCCCTATGTCTCCGGCTTTACGCCGTCAAGGCATTAATCTACGGCGTAATACTGATACAAACTCTCAGTCGGATCGAGGTGATGGAACTGAGTCTCCTTCAGATTCTGAGCATGGGAACTATAACAACCTGTTGGAAAATGGCCAGGTTAACTCTGATTTAGCAGGCGGTAAAGCAAGGAGAGATAATGAGTCTGAGGCAGCCCCGAGCCACGGAATTGCAGAATCTAATCATTCCGAGAATTTGGGATCTTATGGCCTAGAAAAAGAGATCAGTAGAATGCGAGAATTGGATACAGATAAAGAGTTGAAGGTAGGGGAATCTGAAGCTATTAAGAAAGGGAAAAAACAGTGGAAACGTCTTGCCAGGGGAGAATTGGCAAAAACAAAACAACAAAATGTTTTGGTGGGACCTGGAGGTGGAACCAAAATATCACGAGAAGATCAGGAGATTTTGGATTCGACTAACAAGAAAACAAAGCACAGTCCAGGTTCTATTATTTTATCTGTTGAGGAATCGGCGGTGGCTGTTTCACAGCCCCGCCGAACATTATGAATTGCTTAGCATGGAATGCACGCGGGCTTGGGAACCAGCGTGCATTTAGAGATTTCAGGCGACTTGTCGCCAAAAGACACCCATCTTTGGTTTTTATTTGTGAAACTAAGTTGTATCAATCTCAGTATGCTTGGTGGAGAACTTATTTTCCGATTAAGGGTCTTTTTGCTGTAGACTGTGATGGTAGGAAAGGTGGTCTAGTGTTGATCTGGAATGATCCTTTGGATGTTAAAATCTGCTCCTATTCGAATGGCCACATTGATTGTATTGTCAGTCATGACCATTATGTTTGGAGATTTACTGGTTTTTATGGCAATCCTATTCCTTCGGCTAGAGTTATTTCTTGGAACCTTCTCAAAAAATTATGTCATATCCCTGAGCTTAATCATCTACCATGGTTAGTGGGAGGTGATTTCAATGAAATCCTCTATGAAAGCGAAAAATTTGGAGGTTCTATGCGTTCTCTGTCTCAAATGTCAGCGTTTCGTGAGGTGATCAATTTGTGTATGCTGAATGACTTGAATTTTATTGGAGATAATTTTACTTGGAGTAACAAAAGACATATTAATGGGCTGATTTGTGAGAGGCTGGACAGATTCCTTTGTAACAATGAATGGCAATCTTTGTTCCCCATGGCCGAGGTCTTACATCTGGATTACTACAGCTCGGATCATAGACCCATCTCAGTAAACTTGAAGATGGGATGTGAGGTAAACTTCAAAAAAGGGCAGAAAAGATTCAGGTTTGAACATAAATGGATGATGGAGGAGGACTTTAACTTGATCATGGAAAACTGGTTGAGTCAAAGTGAGGGAAATGATTTACCCAGAACTTTGTTCAAGTTCAGTGGAGTCTTAAAGGAATGGGCAGGTTCTAGGTTTTCCGATCTTTCTCGAAAATTTGAGGCTTTAAGAAAAGAACTTGATGCTCTTATGAACCCATTGATGGCCTCTAGCAATGAAAGACGAATTATTGAGCTAGAAAACATCATTGAGAAGTTAGATATGCAGGAAGAGATGCACTGGAAACAAAGGGCTCGTACTAACTGGCTAGCACAAGGTGATGGGAATACCAAATTCTTCCATTCTTTTGCTTCGCAAAGAAAAAGATCTAATCACATTAAAGGGTTGATTGATGATAATGGTCAGTGGGTGGAGGATGAAAAAGATATTGCTGATGTAATGCTGAATTTTTTTTGCAAAACTATTTTCCTCAAACCATCCTTCTGCAGCAGATATTGAGGAAGCAACTAAGAATATTTCCCCTTTGGTGGACGAAGCTATGAATGAAATTTTGCAGGAGCCATACACTGAGAGTGATATCTATAAAGCTTTGTTTGACATGCACCCATCAAAAGCTCCTGGTCCAGATGGATTCACAGCTCTATTCTTTCAGAAAAACTGGAGTATTGTGGGTAGGGAAGTTGTATCTGCTTGTCTATATATTCTGAATGACAGAGGCGAACTTGATGGGTGGAATGAAACGAACATAACTCTGATTCCCAAAGTGGCAGCTCCTGGAAAACCGAGTGATTTTCGGCCAATAAGTCTATGTAATACGTGCTATAAAGTTGTGGCTCGAGCTATCACAAACAGATTGAGATCTATTCTCGGCAAAGTCATAAACCAAAACCAAAGCGCCTTTGTCCCTGGAAGGTTGATTACAGACAATGTTATTATTGGTTATGAATGCATACATTGGATCCGTAATAACAAAAGGAATAAGACTGGATTTGGGGCTCTTAAACTAGACATGAGCAAGGCATACGACCGAGTGGAATAGAAGTTTTTGGAAGCAATGATGACCAAGCTGGGGTTTGCTTCGAGCTTTGTGGCTCTTATTATGAGATGTATCTCATCAGTTGTCTACTCTATTAGAGTTAACCAGGCTGTCTATGGTAAAATTCGCCCTCAACGTGGTATTCGACAAGGTGATCCTTTATCGCCATATCTGTTTACAATATGTGCTCAAGGCCTGTCAACGATTCTCACTCAAGCGGAGCATGTTTCCTTGTTTCAGGGAGTTAAGATTGCATCTAATTTCCCTTCTATTTCCCACTTGTTTTTTGCCGATGACAGTCTCATATTTTTTCGTGCTTTGGACACAGAGTGTCTACATATTAAAAAGTGCCTGCAGATTTACGAAAAAGCATCGGGACAACTTGTGAATTATGATAAATCTGCACTCACCTTCAGCCCGAGTGCTTCAGCAAATACTATTAATGCGATCAGCAGAATCTTTCAGATTGCGGTGGTAAAGGGTCATGAGTTATACTTGGGGCTTCCTACATTTTCATTGCGAAGTAAAAGAATCCAATTTGCAGGGTTGAGGGAGAGACTTCTAAAGAAAATAAATGGTTGGTCTTCCAAGCTATTTTCAGCTGGGGGAAAAGAGACTCTTATCAAGTCCGTTCTACAAGCGATACCGTCGTATGCAATGTCATGTTTCAAACTGCCTGTTTCTCTGTTCTTGAGTTGGAACAATGCTGTTCCAAATTCTGGTGGAAGTCCAACTCGTCTGGGGAAGGCATGCATTGGATCAAATGGAGGAATATGTGCAAACCTAAACAATATGGAGGTATGGGTTTTCGGAGCCTATTGGATTTCAACCGAGCACTGTTGGCAAAACAAGTCTGGAGGATAATTTGCGATCCCGCATCGCTCATGGCCAAGATTCTTAAAGCTAGGTATTTTAGACATGGTGACATACTGACTGCTCAGTTAGGATCGAAACCTTCGTGTATTTGGAGATCAATACTGTGGAGCCGTGGGTTGATTCAGAAAGGTGTTCGATGGCGGGTTGGGAATGGTCTTCGGATTAAAGCATACTCAGATAACTGGATAGCCTCGTTAGCTTCTGGCAAAAGTTCTATGGAAGGATCTAATGAATCGCTGATGGTTAGTGAGCTAATATTACCAGACAGAACTTGGAATGTGGATAAGGTACGCAGTTTATTTCCTTCTTTTGAGGCAGATAGTATTCTGGATTTACCATTGCATAATCATAACACAGATGATATTAGATATTGGAAATGGGGTCGGGATGGCCAATATTCGGTTAAATCTGGTTACCTTCTCGAGATAGGGTGTTTTGATCCCCATGAATCTCAGTCGGGTTCTGGAATTGAGTGGTGGTGGAAATTTATTTGGAAATTAAATATTCCACAAAAGGTTAGGATTTTCTTATGGCGTGCTTGTAATGATCTATTGCCTAATGAAGGAAATCTTTTCAAGAGACACGTTTTGTTATCATGTTGCTGTGGCTTTTGCGGAAATTACAAAGCATCTACCAGCCATAGCCTGATTTTTTGCCCCAAGGTGTGTGGGGTGTGGAAAGAAACCATATTCTGAAGTCGATTGAAGGGCTGTAAGCTTCTGTCTTTTTTGTATTGTGGAATCAGTGTTAAAGATGAATACTCGATGTCTGAGTTTGAACACTTTGCTATGCTTGCGTGGGCTGTATGGATAGGGATATGCAAGGCTAAGCATAGTGAACACAGCTCACTACCTGATTTGAAAGTTAATTGGGCCATATCCTATCTCAGTCAATTCCAGGAAGCTCGCAAAATGAATGGGACCCTTCAGGAATCATCTTTAAAGGCGAAATCAAAGTGTTGGGAGCCTCCTCCTTCAGGTCATCTCCGTCTCGACATTGATACAGGATTTAATGAGATATTGGGATTGTGTAGTGCAGCTGCTGTGATTCGCAACCATCGGGGTATTATCTGTGCAACTGCTGCCGAGTGCTACCGATTGTCTGGCACGGTTTTGGATGCGGAAATCCGGGCGATCAACTTTGGAATGACTCTTGCATTACAAAACGGCTTTCACAGAGTGTGGGTTTTTTCAGATTCACTATCGGCAGTCCAGGAGGTGCACTTCAAGAAAGTTGGTCGTGATCCTCATGGTGTTTTAGTTTCCAACATTTTAGAAAACCTAAAATCTGGTAAATTCTATGGGGTTAGTCACATGTTTAGATCAGCTAACAATAGTGCTCATTGCTTAGCTATTTTTGGTTTGTCCCACCTTTCACCTGTTCGTTGGGTGGGTTCTTTGTACCCATCCTGGTTGATGGATGTAACATCGTTGGATGCTATTAATGTTTAATTGTGTTTTCTCTCAAAAAAAAAAAAAAAAAAGATAGAAAGGCAAGTTTCACATCATTTAGCCACGAGTAAAGTCGAAGGATCACAAATAGAACTGCAAACAATATATTTGAACAAATAATTGATCAAAATTAACCAGATTCAAGTGAGATTCTACTCACTTAAAACAAGAGCACTGTGGGGTGGATGTCCTAGGTTCATACTGAAATGTATGAATAAAGGCTGTCACAGACACGAAGTATTCTAGTCCTATTCAAAATCAAGATTCGAAATAATTCAAAGCCAGAACCACCAACAATATCTCAATTACTAAGCATCATTTTCCCCTGAATTAAATCACAATTTACAAACACCGTGCGGCAATAACAGGAGCATCCAGCATTGGCATGAATTACGTATTCATACTTGATTTCTAAACATAAACAAACAGCTATCTAGGTTTTACTAGAAGATAAAAAGTGTTAGGATCTTCGCTTGTAATTGAAAAGGGAATCCCTCTTACTCAAAGATTGCTCATTTAAGAGTAACAACCAGAAATTTGATCTAAAGAGACACAATCAAGGTCGCAGCCAAACCAAAGCATGGAACGCAAGAAATGAAAAGCCAAGTAATCAAAAGATCTCTTCAATTCACATAATCAGTAAATAAAACACCTTTTCATTCCAATTATACAATCTGAGATTACATTATTCAGTGAAAAAACCCTCAAAGCATTTCACAAATCCAGAGCAGGGAATATGTAATGCATCACTCCAGTCTTATCAGTGTAGACTCTTTCAGCTAACCCCAAAATTTAGAAACATCGATCACAAGCACGAATTGAAAATCATATATTCCTAAAATATTCACATGATAATAACTAAAACTCCAACATAGTTCGGGATCCATATATCACGTTTTGGTGAGAAAGTTCAAATTTTTTTCACATCAATACCGTAAGATCCTTGTCATACCCCATCAAAAATAGTAAAACGACATAAGGACCACCACACTACTGATCCGCTAAGCTCCGAATAAACCAACGTAAACTTCCTCTCATCGCTAAAAATAGCTAGCTCGGAATCTAAAAAAAATAATATGACTCAACATTCTTGCAGCTAACCTGGGACGAAAAGATCAAAAATAGCAAACCGAAATTCATCAATAGATGGGAAAAAAAGTTCAATTTTTCCACCTATAATCAGAAATAAACAAGGAAAAAAAAGAGACGAGCAAAATCTAACCAAGAAAAGAAAAAAACCCAGAAGAGGAACTAGCAGCCCGAAGGCAAAATGTGTAGAAATTGTTGTAATCAACGCATATTCGAGTGCAATCAATGATTGGTTTTTAAACAAGACAAAGCACAGCTTCAAGAACTGGAACTCGATCCTTAAATGCCGTTTTTATTTCCCATCCTTAAATTGGACTTTTAAGACTTCAAAACGTCAAAAATGATACAGTTGTCCACATTTCGTGAACCTTTTATGTATTTAATATAAAATATATAGTATTGTAAATATTTTTCCAATTTCATTTCTCTGAAATCTTATACTTTCTCATTTTTAATATATATNTTAGAAGTTCGTGAGTGAAAATCATTCTATTGAAGTCAAATAGAAATCACTCTATTCAAATGCAACCCATGATTATTTTGATAGATGACAACTCGTATTCAACATTTTTTTTAGCAGTACGAGTATTTAATACCGATTTAGTATTTACATGTGAAATCACAATAAAACTTAAATGTCAAAAATATATAATGTTATTTGTTAAAATATATNTGGGAATCCAAGCATGACTAATCGGGACAGCGAGTATGACTCTAGCCCGACTATTTAAGGGATGTGTGATGATACACCTGTAAGAGCCCGGGTCATGGATGACCCGGGATATCAGATGGATTCCCAAATCAGGGTCAATCTGCAGGATGGATTCTTCTGAAGCCGGGCAGGTGCAAGCCCGGGCTCTACTCCCCGGGCAACCAGACGCCTGGGCTCTTATATAAGCCCCCGGTAGGCATTCTAACCGAGCCACCTCGATATGAGCACCGCACTCGAGTACACTAGCAGAATAGGATGTGGGCGATTGTCCTATCTCTGACAATAATCCAAGTGGTTGACAAAGTCAGACAGGCGGGATGTGACTAGTGTATGATTTGACATGTCAGAATATAGCCGCCCAACTATAATTAGTAGGTAGCACGCAGAACGAGGTCATCATTACTTCTCCTACTATAAATATCAGGTTCTCCCTTTACATTTACATTCATTCATTCACACCAATATCACACAGTCAACACTTGACTACATTGGTTTTATCGCTTGAGTACCCTGCTGACTTAAGCATCGGAGTGACCACGCCGAACACCCCTCCGGCGCCCATTCACGAGTTCATTTCATTGTGTGCATGTTACAGCTGAAGCCATATTACAGAGATATATCTTCATCACAGATATATCTCACTGCTCTTATTCCCTTCATTATCTTGATAGCAGATCCGTTGGAGCTCCTTACCCGGCTCATCCATTTCACCAGGATCGTATCATTGGCGCCGTCTGTGGGAATTTGAGCTCAAGACTTAGATATGGTTTCCATTCAAAAATAAGCCCAACTATGCTTGGCAAACATACAAGTCCGACCAGCTCGGCACTCAGATCTTATATGTAGATTTCATATGGGCTCAAAGCTCAGCAGCTATCCCGGATTGGCATGAAGTGCATTTGCTATGTACTCAGTAGCATACAGCTATATTAGTCACCTAATTTAGCTCAACCAGAGAAGTTTCACTCTATCGGAAATGAATGCAGATTCAGTATTTCCAGGTTAGTGATTTGGTTTTTAATAAAACTAATATAGCAGGAGAAGCAAAAATCTTTTAAAGTCCGGGAGGCACGAGGCCCCGGCACATTATCATAAGTCCGGGAGATATGAGGTCCCGGCATCTTATCTTAAGCCCGGGAGACGCGAGGCCCCGACACATTATCTTAAGTCCAGGGCTCCGTACCCTGGCTGCTCATTAAGTCCAGGGACCCGTACTCTGGCCCGAGGACCCGTACCTCGGTCATCTATTAAGTCGACTTGGGACATGTTCCCCGGCCCAAGGCTCCGCACCTTGGTTATTTATAAGCCCAGGGTTCTCAAACCTGGCTCGGGGCTCCGCACCTCGACCATTCCCAAGTCCCGGGACATGTTCCCCGGCCCAAGGCTCCGCACCTTGNCTATTGAAGTCAAATCACTCTATTCAAATGCAACCACATGATTTATTTTGATAGATGACAACTCGTATTCATCATTTTTTTTAGCAGTACAAGTATTTAATACCGATTTAGTATTTACATGTGAAATCACAATAAAACTTAAATGTCAAAAATATATAATGTTATTTGTTTTTTTTATACAACGGGCGTAGATAAAAAAAAATTTAAATCTAATTTAGATATTTATCCTAATAAATGTGATTTGAACTCAATATTATATGATTTCTAGAATATGGAGTAATCTAATAATATTGTTCTGAACGTAGTAAAAATGCAAAAATGAAATTAATGTATTTCATTCTACCGCTCTTAAAATATACAGATATTTTCATCAAGATATATTGTGTTGAAAACAAGAATAAAAAAAACTGAGCTTTAATTCCAATGGTCTCATCTTGTTTCCTCCTTATAATGACTCGAGTTTGAGTCCTCCCACTCCTAGAATAGGATTTAAAAAAAACACAAGAATAAAAAAATATATTTATATTTATTATCTTTGGAATGTGATTTTAGACTTTGAGGATGATTATTATTATTTTATATATATATATATATATATATCGTTTTCTCTATAAAGTGAGGATCTGGGCCAGCTACATTTTCTGTATAAAGTGAGAATCAGGGCCAGCTACAAATTGGACAATCGTCAACCTCGAGGGCTCCCGTCTATCCTTCACAGTGATTTTGCAGGAGCAATGTCTCAGACATTGAAATCGTGTTACTTTCCATTTTCTTTATCTCTTGTAATAATTTTCTTTATTAAAAAAGTCTAAAATGACATTTGATACACCTGTAATAGCCCGGGTCATCCGGGTCATGGATGACTCAGGATATCAGATGGATTTCCAAATCAGGGTCAATCTGCAGGATGGATTCTTCTGAAGTCGGGCAGGTGCAAGCCCGGGCTCTACTCCCCGGGCAACCAATCGCCTGGGCTCTTATATAAGCCCTCGGTAGGCATTCTAACCGAGCCACCTCGATATGAGCACCGCACTCGAGTACACTAGCAGAATAGGATGTGGGCGATTGTACTATCTCTGACAATAATCCAAGTGGTTGACAAAGTCAGACAGGCGGGATGTGACTAGTGTATGATTTGACATGTCAGAATATAGCCGCCCAACTATAATTAGTAGGTAGCACGCAGAACGAGGTCATCATTACTTCTCCTACTATAAATATCAGGTTCTCCCTTTACATTTACATTCATTCATTCACACCAATATCACACAGTCAACACTTGACTACATTGGTTTTATCGCTTGAGTACCCTGCTGACTTAAGCATCGGAGTGACCACGCCGGACACCCCTCCGGCGCCCATTCACGAGTTCATTTCATTGTGTGCATGTTACAGCTGAAGCCATATTACAGAGATATATCTTCATCACAGATATATCTCACTGCTCTTATTCCCTTCATTATCTTGATAGCAGATCCGTTGGAGCTACTTACCCGGCTCATCCATTTCACCAGGATCGTATCAACATTCGACATAAACAAATATACCATCAATTATTACGTATTTGATTGATTTGTTTATTCGATTAAATTGATGAAAGAAAAAGATTGATAATTGTGAATTAATATTGGAATGTACTAGGCCACATCCATATGGTAAGAATTCAATTGGTAAGAATTAATAATTTAAGTTTTTGATTCTGAGTAAAAAGAGGGACTGATTAATTTTAAAGTTCAAAATTTTGGTTGATAAATTTTTCTTTTTTAAAAAAATTAATTTCGGCGGGATGATATAATATAATTCACTATTGTGTGAGCTTCAATAGTTTTGATATGTTGTTTATTCATCGTGTTAATCTATGTGTCCATCATCGAAATGAATACAATTTGAATAAATTTTATCGCATCCAATATATGAATGTCAATTCAGCGCTGAACATTTTAGATATCATATGTATAGAGATATACGTCTAAACATCTCCAAACGGGAGAGATACATGTTTAACATATGTTTAAAAAAAAAAGAGTAGTCACTTGTGAGACGGTCTCATAAATCTTCATCTGTGAAACGGGTCAACTCTATCGATATTCACAATAAAAGTAATACTCTTAACATAAAAAGTAATAATTTTTCATGGATGACCCAAATAAGATATTCGACCCAAGAAATTGATTCATGAAACCGTTTCACAATAGTTTTTGTAAAAAAAAAAAAAAAAAAACAACCCCACCACTCTAATAATTTAAATGAAAATGAATTTAATAGTCCAGTTTCTTGCTTTTCCATGATTTGGACAATGTAATGTAGAAATGGTTTTTGCCAGCTACAATGTCTTAACTCATCCTAAAATACAGAAAACTATGTTGTTACATCCGGCTCAGGAAAAATAACCCAATTGGGAAAGCCCGATTATATTTGCCCGGGCTGGTAAGCAGAACTGAATATGATACGGTTCACGTGTCAATAGGTCGGGCCATGAAACGGAGCCTAGTGTTGACCCAACAACTAGATTAACAATGTCGAAAGGAGAGGTGAGGGCGAGTAAGATTATTCGGGTTCGGGTTTATATTCCTATACTTGAACCCAAATAATCGAGTTATTCAAATCTGGATTATTCTGAGTTCGGGCTTCCGCTTAAAAAAAGACAAAACATAATAATAGTATATTACCATCATCAACTAAAATAAAACACAATTTTATTTTAATTAAATTAAATTTATAATATCATCTATACATAAATTTAATTTTCTTAAAATGAAAATAAACCCGAATTACCCAATTGGGTAGGAATTTACTATCAAACACCCGGTCCGATATGACCAAATATTTATCTACCCGAACATGAAAAATACCCGAGCTACCCCACTTTTTCTACCCGATCGGATTGAGTTGGGGCGGGATCCGAAGTACCCGACATGAACGCCCAACCCCAATCGAAAGTAAAACATGAATATAGATGCAAATGCAATTTTTTCATATTTCATCGGATCCAATAAACGAGTGTTATTTCAATTAACATTATGTTTTGAAGAATTAAAAATGATATTTGAAATTGCAATTGGATTTGGATTCTATGGATTTAGAATTCCATTGTGTTTTTTGACTAATGTTATTTAAGAATTTGATTTGATAGTTATTATTTTATATTTAAAAAAATTTGTTTTAATTTTTATTTTTTAAATTTCTTTTTTATTAGTAATAATTAATACTCACAATTGTTTATACACGATATGCATGAAAAATGATTTATAAATATACAAAATATTAAATTTTTTATTAAATAATTTTGTTGATAATGACAAAAAAAGAAGTTAAACTATGTATTTGGACAAGATTTTTGAAAAAAAAACATGAATTTTTTTAAAAAAAACTATTCTCCAAGTGTAATTTTTTAAAATAAACGAGTTCTTAATAAAAATTAAAAATAAGTGAGATTTATTTTTTGATATTTTTAGAATAATAATAAAAA